>NC_086153.1:209208473-209511503 GCF_035149785.1 Candoia aspera
TGTCCTATGGACAACGCCGGCTCCAAGGCTTTGAAACGGAGATGAGCACCGCCCCCTAGAGTCGGACACGACTGGACTTTACATCAAGGGAAACCTTTACCTTTACCTTATGGTTGCACTTATACTTTCATGCTTTTGTGCCTAACACCAGAGTATTCACTAGAATATTCTCAGCAAATAAACATTTTAATCAAGTGAAATTAAATGAAAGTGAAAACCAGTCACATGACCCCAGAACATACACTGGATGCAAAGATGTTATTCCTTGTGAGGGAGACGTATGCTGTTGATGGAAGGGTTGTTTGATATCTACAGCATTTATTTGAAAAAATTGAAACTACGTCTAAAGATATTATTTTCAAATGCCAAAGAAGTGTAACAACTGTTGAAATCAATTTCATAAAATCATCATAGAAGATTGTATGATCTCTTGCTATTCTGAAAGTTTTCATAGAATACTTACGACTATTCTTGTTCCAGCTGTGATTATTTGGATCAAAGATAGCATGATTTATCAGCTGCTCGTTTGTCCATTTGTTTTATTTAATATACCCACTACTTTCAAGTGCATTTTCCTGGAGACTTTGGCTATTCCTCATTATGGCATCAGAAAAGATCATAATAGAAGTATCACTGACACAATGTTCTTTTTTTCTTTTTACTTAATATCTTCTTCCAGAAATCTGATGTTGCCTAATTTGCTCACATTAATCATGTACTGGATCTTCTTAAAATAAAATGAGATTTGGTAGGAAAGAATCTACTTTTTTTCTTGTTATAATTATATAATTACTTTTTTCCCCACCTTTCTGAATATCTTTCAACCATATAAAACCATCACACACACAAAAGTAGAAAGAGGTGTAATAAAGAACTTTCCAGAATTCTTATGTGTATGAAAATGGTATATTTTGTATATAAAAAGTTTTAAAAGTCCTGACTTCTTAGAGAAGTACACATGAGAACAAAGTTTTTTTTTTAACCAGTCCATACTAATTTCTCCCGTCCCTTGCTCAAGACCATATTTAGACATTATTTGCATCATTTGATCAAACATGAGATCTACAGAGCTATTAAAATGCAAATACCATCATATTTTTAACTTTTTAAATATTTCCTCAGAATTTGCTTTTACGTAGGAAAATTGTAGAAAAGACTGACTATAGTATATATTGTTTTCTGTTTCATTTTTCAGTGTTTTGAAGTTAGCAGATTATTCTAAATTTTAACATTCCATCATTTTTTAAAATTCTGCAAAGAGTAACCTTTGCTATGGTATAACAGCACAGTCAACACCAGTTTTGCAAGGAAATATAGCCTAATTTTTTATTCATGCAGCTCCATGCATAAGCCAAAGAGATGCTCTGAATTGACTTAGGAAGCTGGTATAATACTGCTCCCTTGGAAGGGTGAAATGAAGGCAACTTCATGTGAGACAGCAGAACAAAGATATTTCCCTGGCATAGTCACACTGCATTTAAGTGCAGATGGAGAACCGCCCTAAATGGAGACTCAGCATCACGATGCTACAGAAACAGGAGTTCAGAGAAAAAGTTTCTGGAAGAAGGGAGAAAAAAGTAGAGTACTGAAAAAACAATAGACAACCTAAAAGGAGAGCTGTGCAAAAAAAAAAAAGCGGTCGAGGGGTTGCTGGAAGCTTGAAAAAGAAACTCTCTGGTGATGCAGACCAAAAATACTGGCAAAATAACAACCACTTTTATGTTGTTTATTCGTTTAGTCGCTTCCGACTCTTCGTGACTTCATGGACCAGCCCACGCCAGAGCTTCCTGTCGGTCGTCAACACCCCCAGCTCCCCCAGGGACGAGTCCGTCACCTCTAGAATATCATCCATCCATCTTGCCCTTGGTCGGCCCCTCTTCCTTTTGCCCTCCACTCTCCCTAGCATCAGCATCTTCTCCAGGCTGTCTTGTCTTCTCATTATGTGGCCAAAGTATTTTAGTTTTGCCTTTAATATCATTCCCTCAAGTGAGCAGTCTGGCTTTATTTCCTGGAGGATGGACTGGTTGGATCTTCTTGCAGTCCAAGGCACTCTCAGAATTTTCCTCCAACACCACAGTTCAAAAGCATCGATCTTCCTTCGCTCAGCCTTCCTTATGGTCCAGCTCTCGCAGCCGTATGTTACTACAGGGAACACCATTGTTTTAACTATGCGGGCCTTTGTTGTCAGTGTGATGTCTCTGCTCTTAACTATTTTATCGAGATTTGTCATTGCTCTTCTCCCAAGGATTAAGCGTCTTCTGATTTCCTGACTGCAGTCAGCATCTGCAGTAATCTTTGCACCTAGGAATACAAAGTCTTTCACTGCTTCTACATTTTCTCCCTCTATTTGCCAGTTATCAATCAAGCTGGTTGCCATAATCTTGGTTTTTTGGAGGTTTAGCTGCAAGCCAGCTTTTGCACTTTCTTCTTTCACCTTCATCATAAGGCTCCTCAGTTCCTCTTCACTTTCAGCCATCAAAGTGGTATCATCTGCATATCTGAGATTGTTAATGTTTCTTCCAGAGATTTTAACTCCAGCCTTGGATTCCTCAAGCCCAGCTTGTCGCATGATGTGTTCTGCATACAAGTTGAATAGGTAGGGTGAGAGTATACAGCCCTGCCGTACTCCTTTCCCAATCTTAAACCAGTCCGTTGTTCCGTGGTCTGTTCTTACTGTTGCTACTTGGTCGTTATACAGATTCTTCAGGAGGCAGACAAGATGACTTGGTATCCCCATACCACTAAGAACTTGCCACAATTTGTTATGGTCCACACAGTCAAAGGTTTTAGAATAGTCAATAAAACAGAAATAGATGTTTTTCTGAAACTCCCTGGCTTTTTCCATTATCCAGCGGATATTGGCAATTTGGTCTCTAGTTCCTCTGCCTTTTCTAAACCCAGCTTGTACATCTGGCAATTCTCGCTCCATGAACTGCTGAAGTCTACCTTGCAGGATCTTGAGCATTACCTTACTGGCATGTGAAATGAGTGCCACTGTTCGATAGTTTGAACATTCTTTAGTGTTTCCCTTTTTTGGTATGGGGATATAAGTTGATTTTTTCCAATCTGATGGCCATTCTTGTGTTTTCCAAATTTGCTGGCATATAGCATGCATTACCTTGACAGCATCATCTTGCAAGATTTTGAACAGTTCAGCTGGGATGCCGTCATCTCCTGCTGCCTTGTTATTAGCAATGCTTCTTAAGGCCCACTCAACCTCACTCTTCAGGATGTCTGGCTCTAGCTCACTGACCACACCGTCAAAGCTATCCCCGATATTGTTATCCTTCCTATACAGGTCTTCTGTATATTCTTGCCACCTTTTCTTGATCTCTTCTGCTTCTGTTAGGTCCTTGCCATCTTTGTTTTTGATCATACCCATTTTGGCCTGGAATTTACCTCCAATGTTTCTAATTTTCTGGGAGAGGTCTCTTGTCCTTCCTATTCTATTGTCTTCTTCCACTTCCGTGCATTGCTTGTTTAAAAATAATTCCTTGTCTCTTCTGGCTAACCTCTGGAATTTTGCATTTAATTGGGCATATCTCCCCCTGTCACTGTTGCCTTTTGCTTGCCTTCTTTCTTGGGCTACTTCTAGTGTCTCAGCAGACAGCCATTTTGCCTTCTTGGTTTTCTCTTTCTTTGGGATGTATTTTGTTGCCGCCTCCTGAACAATGCTGCGAACTTCTGTCCAGAGTTCTTCCGGGACCCTATCTACTAAGTCCAGTCCCTTAAATCTATTCTTCACCTCCACTGCATATTCCTTAGGAATATTAGTGAGCTCATATCTAGCTGATCTGTGGGTCTTCCCTAATCTCTTTAGTCTGATCCTAAATTGTGCAAGAAGAAGTTCGTGATCTGAACTACAGTCAGCTCCAGGCCTTGTTTTTACCGACTGTATAGATGTCCGCCACCTTTGGCTGCAAAGGATGTAATCAATCTGATTTCGGTGTTGTCCATCTGGTGAAGTCCATGTATAAAGCCGTCTCTTAGGTTGTTGGAAGAGAGTGTTTGTTATGCAGAGTGAGTTGTCTTGGCAAAATTCTATCATCCTATGTCCTGCTTCATTTTGTTCTCCCAGGCCATACTTACCTGTAATTCGAGGTGTCATTTGACTGCCCACCTTAGCATTCCAGTCTCCTGTGATGAAAATAACATCTCTTTTAGGCGTGTTGTCCAGTAGGTGCTGCAGATCCTCATAGAACTGCTCTACTTCAGCTTCTTCAGCATTTGTGGTTGGGGCGTATATTTGGATCACTGTGATAACCACTTTTATAGGCTGGCAAAAAGGTGGTTGAAGGTCTGGGACCAGTGCTGCTGAAGAAAAGCAGGAACTGTACTTTTAAACCTACTGGGCAAATTTTATTTATTACTGTAAAAACAGTTTTGCACTTTAGTTGCAGAAATCCTGAGAGGTTTTCATGAATAAGATACTTCAGATTAATAGAAGCACACGACATGATTTGAGTAGCTTTTTCTGTCTGTCGGAATGCTATGTTTTGCTAAACTGAACAGTCAGATCCACATCTCATGGATTTTTTTAAAGAAAGATTACTGTGTGAGAAATGCTTACTTCTGAAACTTGTAAGAAGCAATCATCAGAAAAAGAGTACAATTGTCATGAACACAATGATAGGATGATAGACAAGTTTTATATTGCTAAATCAACAGTGGATTAGATGTACAGGCAGCAAATCGAATGGTATTTCAGCAAAGCTTCATCTTATTCACAAACGTTTATTCTCTTATCTTGCTGATGGCCTGTACTCTGGAGCTGTGCAAAGCATTCAAATGAGGTAGCCTGTAAAGTATATTAATGCAAGCAAAGCACCTTTCTTTGAAGAGTTAAAGCAGCTGTGTCCTTGGTATTCTCATACAGATGCTTTGAAACTTATCCCCACTTGATGCTGTCTATCCACAAACAATGCTTCCACTGGGGTCACCTACAAAGTAGGTGTAGATGCACATACTGCACATGGAGAGGCAGACATCCTTATCCATATTTCCTTTTGCTTAGGGTTTGTATATCTGCTTTTTATAATATTTATCTTTTCATATTGATTTATATATTTTTATATTGATTGTTTATGTATGTATTGTTTTCACTGGATTGGTTGTAAACTGCCCAGAGTCACTTTTCTGTGAGATGGGCGACTATACAAATTTGTTTAACAAATAAATAATAAATAAATAAACATGCCCATCATTTTTATGTTTCCCTTTTAATCCTCACTCCAGCAATTCTTATATCTTGTCTTATGTCTCTATGCAATACTGCTGGAACTAAGATGAATAATAATGGAGACAAGGGGCATCCTCATCTTGTCCCTTTCTGTATCTCACAAGGTTTTGATAATTCTCCATTTACAATTTTCTGTGCCTTTTGTGAAGTATAAATCAATTTTACACATTTAATAGATTCTCACCAAAGTCCATATCTTCCAAACTTTTAAACAAGAAAGACCAGTTCAAATTATCAAATTTTCTTTTCTGCATCTAGAAAGATCAAGGCAGCTTATTTTTCATTATGTTGTTCTAAGTGTTTCAGAATGTCCAATACATTTCTAAGGTTATCTCTTAACTATCTTTTGGGTAAAAACTCACTTGATCTTCATGAATAAAGTCTTGTAAGATTATTTTCATCCTTTAGTTAAAATCATCATAAATAACTTAGTCATTATTCAATAATGATATTGGGCAGTAATTTTTTGGTGAAATCAAATCTTGGCCTTCTTTATGTATTATGTATATTATGTATATTAGCCTCTATCCAGCTATCTGGTATCTTTCCACTCTGTAAAATAGAGTTCATCGTTTTTTGCAAAGTTTGTAGTAATTCATCCTCAAAATATTTTATTATTTGTTTCTGTTTTCCATAATCTTCGGTAAATTTTGTTTCTTTAAGTATTCATTGACTTTTGCCAGGAGAATTTCTTCTCCTTTATATAGTTTAGAATAACATTAATGAAATATTTTTTTGCATATTTATATTGTCTGTTATTATAGTGTTTCCTTCTTGTAATTTTAATATCATTTTTTTCTCGTATTCTTTTCTTAATTTGTAGGTCAACCATTTCCCTGGCTTGTTTGCAAATTCAATTTTGTTGTTGTTGTTGTTTGAATAATTAATTTTTACTTCAATTTCTCTTATTGTTAACATAGATAACTGCCACTGTAAAAATTTAATTTGTTGTGAAATAGTTTTCTTTTCTGGAGATTTCTTTAATTCTTCTTTCATTTTTATCTCATCTAAAATTGCTTGTGTTTTCTTTTGTTTCTTCTTTTTGAGTTTGCTATTATATTGAATAAAATGTCATCTCATGTAGGCCTTACTTATATCCCACACCATCCTTATATCTATACATTTATCAAGATTATTCTCAAAAAAATTCTTTTAACTTCTTTTTACAATCTTCTATTATTATTTCTTTTTTAACATTTCATTCAATCTCCATCTAAAGGAACTAGTTTTCCTTTTAAATGCTAGAGTCACTAGATTATGATCTTTGAGACAATAAATAGTAAATTCATTCCTTGTTATTCAAAGACTCCTATTATCTTTCTCCTCAGTTGTCTTTTCTATAGGCTAAACATATCCACTGTGAACACGCTATAAATATGCATTGGTGCATCAGATGGTAACCTCCAGGTTGAAGTATTAAAATTCCTTCTCTATATAAGAGGTACTCAAAGTGTGGTCCATGGACCCTTCAGGTCAATGGTCAAAACTATTTTCATAATCATACTAAAACATTATTTGCCCTTTTCACTGTCATTTTTTTTCACCTTAGCATGAATCAAAGTAGTGGCACCAAATTGTACTTATAGTCATTGAATTCTTCACTGCCACATACCTGCAGTAAAAAAACAAAAAAACAAAACAAAAAGCCAGTTGCACTCAAGAACATTTGAGATGTATTAAATCTTGACCCTTGAGTACACATCTACTGTACTGAATATTCTCTGTGATCAAATGGGAAGTATGCAGAGAGCACTACTGAACTATGATGGTTGTCTCATCTGCAATTGTTTGAATTGCAAGTTTACTTATGGGACCATCTCTCCCCAATTGTCTCTACCCATCCTACCTGATCCAGCCAGAGGAGCAGGCTCCGGGTACCATCAGCTAAGGAGTGTTGACTGGCAGGGCTCAAAAGGAAAGCCTTTTCTGCCACAGCACCTGTCCTTTGGCACATCATCCCTCCTGAGATTAGATTGACTGCATTTTATTATTTATATTCTATGTATTTTCTTTTATTGTAAGTTGCATAGAGACATGTATGTGAGATGGGTGGCTATGTAAATCAAATAAAAAAAATACTCTAAACTAGCCACTTTTTTTTCATGGAACATCATTTTTACTTGAAAGAGTGAGTGACAGACAAGCTATGGCTATTCTGACTTGGATATTTGGCAGATGTTTTCCTGAAAATGAATGAAGTGAACCTGTCACTTCAAGGAAAACAACTGACAGTATTTGTTGCTGATGATAAAATTCAAGCTTTCAAGCAACAATTAGAATTTTGGAAAACTTATATCCACCACTGTGACCTGGAGAGCTTCCGAATACTTAAAGGCATTTCTGATGACTTTGGTGGTGATATTAATGAATGTAATGTTTTGATATTGTATAATAAAATGTTTCAATATTTGGAAGATAAACATAAACAAAAGCTCTTTGTGGTCCTCAATAATTTTTAAGAATGTAAAGGGGTCCTGAGACCAAAATGTTTATGAGCTGCTGTTCTATTTGATTGTTTTTGTATATAGTTCAGAAGTGTTAGTTCAGACTGATCTTTAGAGTTATTCAGAGATTCCATATTGCATCTACTTTTAAATAGTTGCAACAGTTCCCCAGCCAAATATAACATGATAATTATCACCTTTAAATCTTAAGCCTGGGTTATTTGAAAGATCTTAAAGATCAGGAGAGGTATTCTTTAGATGGCACCAGCTTACCTTGTGGTGACTTGGGAGCAGGTCTTTCCAGTCATGACCATACAGTAGCTTGTGTTCCGTGTGGATATCAGAGACCTATCTTCTTTAAAGAAGGTGAAGAGTGCTACAAGACTCATTTTTAAATTTGCTACTTAATATCTATAAGTTTGTTTTAATATGAGTTATTAATAGAGACTAGACAACCCGTGACCCATTGGGTCATCATTTCAAAGCTATTTCCTTACCGAAACAGAGAAACAGAATGACCACGGTGGGAACGGGAGCAATTTCTGACTTCCTGCCAGCTTTCCTATTGACTACTTGGGGGAAGCCAGCAGGAAGCATTGGAAATGACTTCGTCAAATTTCAGTCTCACAGGAGTAATGGGTCCCAGCCACAACTTTGCCAACTTTCAGTCCCTGAGGTATACAGTGTCGTCGTCACCCCAGAAGATGCCGGCCTCCTCATTGACATGTGGGAAGCTGGCAGGGAACATTCTTCTTTCTACATATAATATAGGTTGGCACCATTTCCCCTCCTCTCATGATCCTCAGCAGACCCTGGTGAAGCCACCTCCTCCCCCTCTGCTGACCCATGGAATTGCCTGCCACTTTGCTGAGGGAAGGGGAAACCAAGGGAGCCTCAGACTATGAGGAAAACTTCACCCTGATCCCCATTCTGGAACATCCCCAAGGGCCATGTCCCTACAGCACACCCACCCAGCCAGCTCTGTCTTGCCAGCAGGCATCTGAGTTGCTCCCTTGTCCTTCCCTAGTCACCCACTGCAGTTAAGAGATTCCACATTTCTGCCTCAGATCTAAAGCAGTCAATTGCCACTTGCCCGTTGCGCCTTGCTGCCAGCCAATTGGGTGCAGTGGCCAGAGGGAGGTGGGAAAGATGTTGGGGATACACCCATGACTATTATGCAACCTCAGCTGACCACGGCAGTGTGGCTGCGCAGTGGCATTTTAGCAGTCACACCGTTGCCAAATTTCAATCCCACAGGAGTCATGGGTCCTGAATTTTGGACACATTCTGTAAGTTAGCCCATTTGAGATACCTTGGTTCAAAAATTGTTGCCCTATGAGGCACATTTCGCCCAATTGAAGTTTACAGACAGACAAACAGACACAAGAGTTTTAGTATGTAGATGTTAGTTTTAGTATATTTATTTTGTTTGGATTATTTAAACATAGTATAAGCATTTGGGGTTATTTTTCTTATTGTGTTAATTTTATTTGTAAGCTGCCAAGAATCTGACTGGATTGTGGGTTGGCTAAAAGTCTAATAAATACATGAATAATGTTGAAACATTAATATAACCTAACTTGGATCATTTAGAAAGGGCAGTAGAGAGATGAAATAAATAATACTATTTGTTCAAATTGTGTTTTTAAGTTCTAAGCTACTTAGTGATTGGACTCAGACTTTAATTATTTGATATAGAGATTTGGGAACAAGATTCTCATTTGTGTTACTTGACTTGCTTAAATCCCAATGAAAGAAATGAAGAATAATCATCATCTCATAGGCTATCATGATTTTATGATACACAAAAATGGGATAATAATAGAATAAAATAGTGTAACTTAAGAAACATTTTAGACGTTATTCCTCCCCCCCTTCCTATCAAAGACTGAGCATTTGTATTTTGTGGATTTTTTCCCCATAATTTTTCTGGCCCTGTATTTTGTTTATAAAGTTCTTTATGTTATATAGAATGAGATTGTGACTTTGCGCTCCCCCCCCCATCCTCACAGTGCTCAAAGAGACAGCCTGTTTCTGTTTTTGAAGTGACAAAGTATGGTTTAAGGCTAATTGGCCTGGAAGGGAACCTGAAGGAACGTGAGCACTCAAGCAGCCTTTAATGACTGAAGAGAGCATTGATTTTTGTTTCAAGCTTCCCAATGCAAGGTTGAAAATGGCTTTTTCTGGTGGTGGTAGATATACCTCAGGCGTACATAGCTCCAAAGAGAAACCTTACAAGGTGCGGGGGGGGGACCCAGTTGCTTAGAAACAGTGCTGGAGACATAAGGGAGCACATCTGATTCCCACCCCCCCATATGTTTCTTTTTTCTTTTTCTTCTTTTCTTTTTAGGAAACAAAGAGTAAGGGATATATTTTTCATCTATGCATACCAGTATTCACAGTTCTAGTTTACTAGTGTGCTTGTATGTGGCCCACAGCCTGTTTCTTTGGCTGTTATTTTGGTTGTCTTCTCTACATGTTAACTGCTTCAGGCTAAATACACACACACACACACACACAGAGGAATCTGGGAGGATCTTATAATAAAATAAATAACACAAATGGTAGAACCGTGGTGATTAAAAGTTATTGTACTGCTTATCTCTGGATCACTGCAAACAAAATAATTACTTGCATTTTAATAGTTCTTGTCATAACTCATGAGAATTACATCAGGCATGATTTGAAAAGAGGCAAAAATAATTATTCTTTATCATTATGCCAGTAGAGCGAGTGAGCATGCATGCATGCATGCATATATACATATAGATATACATATACATATAAATCTGATTAAATCAGACATTTATATTTTTAATTATTAATAGATCTGACAAGCACAGCTGAATGGGTACAATTGAAAATGTGGACTCCATTACTTGGTTAAGAACATTAATTTCTTATGTAACAAATCTTGGTCCCTATGTGCAAAAAATCAGTTCTTGGAAGAATAAAAAAAAAAAGAACCCTGAAGATTTCTAAAAAAGGAGAGAGAGAGAGAGAGAAACTTTAAACAAGCAGATGCGGAGAGATTTAGGTTCTTTTTGGGTCATATATCCATAATGGTAGAAAATTACTATGCAATCTGTGGCTTGAGAAGTCAAATTTTGTTCACTTCCTCCTGAATAATCTTTTTGAAAAGAACAAAGATTTAAGAGAAAAGTGAACTAGCTTACAAAGCTTTGAAAAGCTCAAGAACAGTAGCACTGCCTTTACATTTCAGGTTCATAGCTAACATTTTATCCTTTTATATCATTACAAAATAAAAGCCAAAGGCTGAAAACCTCTATATTTTGCTTGGTCAGAATTTTAACATTATTCCCAGTCATTTTGATCAGCTGTAATTTTCACATCGTAGAAATAACTTTGTTACATACTTGGGCAGGGAGATCCAAGAGACTCAAGTATGTAACGAAATGGGCACCTATAGCTGGCTCTCAGCTGAACTTCTGACTTTTTTTCCCCTTAATTGATAGGCCTCTGTGTCATATTGTAAACTGTTTTGGGAAAATTATTCTATTTTAAATGAAAGTTGTCATAAACAAGGGATACTGCTGCGTGTAAATTTCAAGCCTAATGCATTTTGAGGTGTATGGAATTACTTCTGCCAAAATGGGCCCAAAATAAAACATCTAGTCTTTAACATGCCACAGGTATATTTATTGCTTTTGAGATTCTGCACATGGAAAAAAAAATCATTCATGCTCAGTTACTGCAGATACTGCCTAGGTGGTAAGATATAAACAACAGCATGTTGGCTTACAAAGTAGTCTCTACATTAGATATTGTAGCTTGCATGAGTATGCTTGGGCTAAAACAGGGCTTTTGTTTTGCTTTGCTTGTGGCATGCTGTCCAAAATAGTGTCAAAATGGACATTATCAGAGAATGCTGCATGAGGCATGCAGTACATGGTACTAAGGTTAGTAACTCAAATTAGCTTTCCTTCATTTACTAAAAAATGTTATGTGAAAACCTGAATTGACCAACACCATGATGGGTGGAAGAGGTCAATGCCTATGGGCCATAGCATGGATAAGGGGGGGGGGGACACATGTTTGGAAATAAGTAATCCACTGATAATGGCAAAGCTAAGCAAAAGTTCCAAAACATATATTATTTCTGAGGAAGTGTATACTGGATGTAATCCTCTAGTGGCTAGGATGATGGTGGGAATTAGAGTGGGATATCCAGAATTGAAGAAAACAAAGAAACAAAGTGTGCCTTCTATGTCTCAGCACCTGCCCTCTGGACTGAGTTCCTCTCCAAAATCTGAACGGCCCCCATTCTGCTGGTGTTTCAAAGGGGCCTGAAGACCTGACTCTTTATCTAGGCTGGATGTGCTTCTTGTCTGGAC
This sequence comes from Candoia aspera, assembly GCF_035149785.1. Lineage (NCBI taxonomy): Eukaryota > Metazoa > Chordata > Lepidosauria > Squamata > Candoiidae > Candoia > Candoia aspera. Next base: position 209,220,512 of record NC_086153.1, read on the forward strand.
TACTTCACAAGGCTGATACAAGTGTTTCATCAGAATTTGGTGTCCCAAGAGTTGATTACATAGATGATTTGTACCAACATTTTCATTCTCAGTTTTTCAGGTGGAACATAAATCCTCTACCCATTATCTTATGACAGAACGTCTGGCACCTTTTTAGTACACTGCCTTGACTGACAGAAACATATATGCCCACAAAGCAAATTACACTTACCTCCAGTTTCATACTGAAACCAATGGTGTTGTCATGCACTGCCTACTGCCGAGTAATGCACAGACACTGGTTCAGTTGAAGCAGGCTCTGGTTTATTCATCGGGTAGTGCCAGTAGTAGAAAAAAGCTGAGAGTGACAGGAGCGCGCCGGTGCGGGGTTTAAATACCCCGCGCCGGTCAGCGCCCCCTCACTTGAGGTTACGTCACCCCCCCTTTGTCCAACATGCTGTCTTGCCGGTAGGTGAGGGGTTGCGAGGCCCCGCTGGCGCTCCGGGATCGCCCATCATCGGTTTCCTTATTCATCCGGTGATTGCTGTCAGCTGGGCGATCTCCGTTGCGCTAGCGCTAACAGCTTGGGTGTGCCTCGCGATCCGCTTAGCCATTGTATCTTCTTCTTTCTTCTTTGTGAGTTGATGGCTGCTTATCTTGAGCCCCTTCCCCTGTTTCCTCGTTATTGTCATGTGTGCCATTGCGCTGATGTCTTCAGCTCAACGGCACTCATGACAGGTGTGGAGCTCTGATGCCACTTCTGTTTTCCTAAGGTGCTTTCAGATTTTTACTTAAATCAATCTTTGGTTTTGCCAATCTTCTTTCTGGACCAAACCATGGATCTAGGGTTTCACTCCATGCCTTAGATTTGTGACATTCTTTGCTTTCTACTGGAGACAAGTAAAGATTGGTACACATTTCTGAAGCTTTTCTTGTGCCATTCAGGATCACAGAAAGGCTTACCATTGATTGATTGATTGATTGATTGATTGATTGATTGATTGATTGATTGATGGTTTTACTGCCTCATTATCCAAGCAACTGTAGATGATCTTATACCTCACTTACCAGCTACCACACCAGCCCTTAACAACAACTGTAGGAACTATTTGTGATGGTATGCGGGAAAGACCTTAGGAGACTGGGCCAAGAGATGCTGCCACAGGAATGGTTAGATAAGGGTCAGAATAGCCCACAACTGGATAGTGGGTGGGGCAAGAGGCTCAGAAGAGACCCTCCCTAGTTTCTTGGGCTGTAAAGGGAATGGGAGGAATGATGTACTTTCAGACTTGCAAGATTATGTCAATGAAGCTTTACAATAAAGTAGAATTAGCTCACCTGGTTGTGATTCTTATCTGGTTTACAAGGCTGACACTATTCAGCAAGACCTTCCTGCTTGGCACTATAGTGTATCAAACAGAATTATTCTTTGAAGTGGCTCTGTAGTCTGGCTGGCCTACTTTCATCAGACTCTATCTCCTAATGGCCCTGTATGTGCTGATGTCTAATTTGATCCTGATACCTTTCAGATCTTCTTTGCTGGCTGCCATTTGCCCAGCATTATAGGTAAGCTTCACTTGTCAGTCATAATATATTAAATGCACAGAGACCATTTAAAAAAGTGATTTTTTTTTCTTGTGACTTACTTTTTTTCTTTTCAAATACTATCTAAATTCACACAAGCAAGCTACTTTTCGATTTGTAACTGCTTAGTCTACTATTGGGACGCGGTGGCGCTGCGGGTTAAACCGCTGAGCTGTCGATCGGAAGGTCGGCGGTTCGAAACCGCGCGGCGGGGTGAGCTCCCGTTGCTCGTCCCAGCTTCTGCACACCAAGCAGTTCGAAAACATGCAAATGTGAGTAGATTAATTGGTACCGCTTCGGCGGGAAGGTAACGGCGTTCCGTGAGTCATACTGGCCACATGACCCGGAAGTGTCCTATGGACAACGCCGGCTCCAAGGCTTTGAAACGGAGATGAGCACCGCCCCCTAGAGTCGGACACGACTGGACTTTACGTCAAGGGAAACCTTTACCTTTACCTTTAGTCTACTAAATGTCCATGGATCTCAAGAGTGCTTGAAAGAACTTGGAAGTGAGACTGTAGCAAGAGCAATGCTCAGGTCAATGGACAGTAGGAGTTTTGCTTCCTACAAAAAACAAAAACTCAGTTTTAGAAGGCTCCTGAGCAAGGCTCTGTGCAGGTATATCACCCATGTACATAAAGGGACAGATCAGCACTCAAAGAACAATAGTTGTATTTTTACAGGTGCAGGTTTCTGCTAAAATATTTTTTATACTCAAAATTCATGAGAAGGAAGCTTCTAATAAGGAATTCATACCAGAATTTGTAATCACTGCTCTAGATTATAGCCACTCTGGTTGTCTGTGGTATAAAGTTCTTGGCTTCCTGAATCAGTTGTATAGTTTTTTTCAATCACAGTCAGGAAGAAGATGACCAGATCTACTTTTTGTCATTATGAAGTCCACTTCTTACTCTTTGGTATAGAACAAATAGAGAATTGTATTGACAACTGTGGATCCTGTTTCCTCAGAGAAATTGTGAGGATGTGCTTTCTTACCATTATTTTCTCAGTTAGGGTGCACTTCTCTTCTATTGAAAGTGGACGGAGATGGGTCAAAGTTATTTCTGCTGAGTTACATTTCTCAATCAGGTCACATCTCCACCTTTTTCTGAAAATCAAAAGAAGAATGCAACAGCTGCTGCTCCTGTTTTTTTCTAAAAGGTCTTTTGGATTGTTTCATTCAATAGAAATGAAAAAAATGACTTTATCTCTGGATGCAGCAGTCACTCTGTTATGACAAATTATGGGTTTGTACCAGACTTTTGTTTCATGAGTGTGCTCTGTTATTTTATTATCAGATATTGTAATCTGATTACTTTCATTGTTTCATAATTCTCATGTTTTCCTTCAAGTTTTTAATTTTACATGTCTCTTTCTATCACCCTTCACCCACCTCTGGAAAAAAAATCCTTTCTCTGTATTATTTCCATAGTATTATAACTTCCTTGTTTCCTCCTTGTAAATATTAAGCCTATAAAGAGTACTTACGTCTTTGTATATTTCTTAATAACAATGCTGTCCGTAAAATAACAGTAGAATAAATATGGGAGATTATATGCAGACCAAGAAAAATAATAAACCTCAAATTCATTTGCAGTTTTGACTATAAATAGATTACTCAACAACTGGTCCTGGCTTGTTCATATTTCAGTTGCAAATAATAGTTGTTTTAAAAGTGGTTAATGGCTTTGGGACTGAAGGGTTGTTTTGTGTAGTAATTATGACTTTCCTGCGTAGGATAAAACAATGTGAAGCTATTGCTTTTCGCTAATCTCTCCCAGTACAAACATTATTAATATTTATTCATTTAGGAAATATATATATGGCTGCCCATCTTAAGCCAAAAACTCTGGGTGGTCAACAGTACAAACCAATGAAAACAAAAATACGATTAAAACTGTAATATTCCTTCAAATTATAGTTTGCATTAAATGTTTTTCATTCAGAAAGCCTACAGGGAATTAGTAGGATCTGAACACTTTTAATATGTGAGGGACAGCTTACCATTTATTAGCAGATGTTAGTAAAAATCCTTGAGATTAATGGGCCCAGTACAATTGTGTTCAGGAAGCTTTGTTACATTCTCAAAAGTGTCACCTTACATAGGCTATTTATGGCACTGATGTTTCAGCACAGAATTTTAAGGGTACCACCAGATACATTCTCTGTGGATCACCGTCATGTTCCTTTGGATATTTCCAAAAACACTTGAAAGATAAAAACTAAGTTCCCTGCATGCTTCAAGTGATATGTACAGCTACATTTAGAATCAATATCAAGCAAATCTGTAAAAGTTAAATGCAAATTATATTGTTATATTTTAAATCAAATGCATTTTATTTAGCCTAGCAAAAGTAATCACACACAACACATGCCAAATAAATATTCAGAAACTAGAAGAAAGAAAAGCATACGATAAAAGGTTGTATGTTGTATGTTTCCTTCCTTGATTAATTCCTCTGGAAAGCAGGTACTGCACTGTATTATTTTTAAATGTGAAGTTTCTATGAAATATTTTTTCATTAAGCTATTTCAGTAGATTTTCTGGAAAAAATATGTTGCAGAATATTTTATAGCTCTCAGTGATCATTATCTCAGTTTAGTGCAAAATCCATTGAAAATGTGTGGGGGAATCATAAGATTTGAACAGTTCAGATAATCACAAATTTAAAAGCCAATATTGAATTCCTCCTCTTTTGACTTGACAACATATAACAATATTTTCTTTTAGTGATATGGCTCAGAAAAAAAATTAAATGCATTATTTATTTTATAGATATGTTTTCTTAATTGTTATTTTTCTCAGGGTAAACCCATAAACAACATAGAGGGCTATATTTTCATCTGTTTACCTATAAAAGAGTTTAAAGAATAAATTTATATAGAAGACACGTTGGATAAAAATCAAATAAAAAAATTGAATATAAAAATGAATCCAGAAAATGCCCAGAATCTGATTTGAATTTATTAAAAAAGTGAAGGTTCGTCCTATCTCATTGCATAGGCTGATGAAATTTGACATCTTCCTTCCCGAATGCCAATTTTAATACTCCTCCTTTGTACACTTCTATATCACACTGATTGACTTAATGTCTCATTACCTTTATTTAAGCACCATCAAGAATTGTAAGGGGACTATGCTACTCCTAGCTTAGTCTGAGATGTAGGAGTGATACTTGCAGAGGCATAGGTCAGTGGCTGAGCACTTGCAGAAAGTTCATGTTTACCTCCTAAGGAGAAGAAAGAAACTCCCTACTGTGCATGGACATTTACATTGACTGCTATTCAGATATGAACAGGTTTGGTCAATCTGTGGACCACTGGCAGCCCCAACCATTATAGTCAACTGTGCGGGAGATGAGGATATAGTACAACAATATTTGGACAGCTACAAGTTACTCACTCTGAGATGGATGTACCAAGAATTGGTACCTGATAAATAAATGTCCTAAGTAATTATGAGAGGAAGGTGAAAGCTGCAGTGATTTCATTCCCTTAAACCAGACCTACATTCAGGGTGAATATATTGCTACCAGCACAACAAACCACTGTGAATTGTTTTAAAAGAAAGCAGTTTGTGTCTTGTATGTGATTATTCTGTACCTGGCATGTTTAATCTAATTTTTTATCATATACTAACAACAACCTAACCCTAACTCTAGATTATTTGAGATGGGTCTGATAGGTACATTAAATAGATAGATAGATAGATAGATAGATAGATAGATAGATAGATAGATAGATAGATAGATAGATAGGAAAAAGTGCCATGTATTTGTCTAACTTACCATGCATCTTCTAATATTTCTGCTGATCATTACAAAGCAAAACACCTGTAAATAATAATACTTTATTATTCCGGCTTAGTTTTTCAAATGATGAAAATAATAAGCCAACTTCTCTTTTAGAAATATGAAAAAGGTAATTAATTTGCCACAATCTGTTTCATACAATCATTTGGGCAACTTCACAGCAGCTGTTTGAGAGGAACCAAATGAGTATTTCTATTTCTGTTTATAACAGTTAACTCACTGTTTATTTTTATTTTTTTTATTAACCAAATGGCTATGAATTATAAGTTTCTAGGGAAATGCCTGCAGGGGAAAATCAAACATTTAAGGGTTCATACTCAAACATGTATGTATGTATGGGAGAAAGAAAGTAGGAGAAAAAGAATTGCTGAGAAATGTTTCACGCACTGTGATTCCACACAAATTTTAGTGCCATGTTTAATAATGAAATCAGCCCAGAAATCAATAAAATCTATATAGCAGACTATGCAATTCCATCCTAATTTCTAGGCTCCTTTGCAGATATTTGTAAACCGTTGCCAATATGGTTCCAAGTAGTTTGCATATTACTTAAAGAACAATGTTTATTTCTAGTATGATTCTTTTTTTTTTGTTTCAATAATTGTATAAAACTGTTTATTCCACTACAGTGGGAATTGTCCTTCTTTTTCCTGCTTATCCAAAGCTCAAATAAAACTGTATACATTAATGTAAACTCCAAAAGTCCCATGTTAAAAAACATGTGTCTAAGTAATAACCTCCAAAGATTCTTCAGTACTACTACTGCTACTACTACTACAATTAGTAATAATAAGAATAGAGAAAAAAACATGTAACTGATGTTAAGGGGGAAAAAAGGAATTTTCTGGAAAACAGCTATATCACTAGCACAAAATGATGCAGAAGAAAACAGTTTTTAAATCATTGATTTATAATCCCATGGCTGCTATCTTGGTTTTCTGTGGAATTGTTGAAAGCAGAGTCTCATTTCAGTTAGAAAGGGCCTAGGATGTAAAATAAAAAGAAGAAAAAACAAGCAGCAAGGTATGTTTTTGTTAGTCAGCTAAAGAAGATGACAGGTATCAGGTCCCAGCACTTGCTTTTTGAGGGCAATATTATGGTAATCAAAGCACTTTAAAAAGGCCTTGACCATGCCATTAATTTTATGCAAGCATTTCCTGAATGTAGTTTATTACATCTGTGAGTCCAGTTCTGTGGCTTCAGTGTAATAAATCATCAGGAAAACCTCCTGTGTGTTCAAATTGAGGCATATTGTAAACAGCTTCCTAAAACTGTAATTGCTATTTTGTATAGGTATAGCATACAAAATTCACAATGTAGAAGTTTGTGCAGTCTGCAAGCAGGGTTTATATTTCTGTGCAATCAGCATTTTTATCATATTGGAGGATTTTGTACTTTTTGTGCCAGTTTTGCTTTTGCTTTTTTTTTTGTTCTTCAGGTCTTTGTGCATTCTAATCTTACATTTACTCATGTTGCCCTGAAGCCCTGAAATCCTTACTCTTCCATATCTTAACATTTGCCATCAATCACTGTATCAAAGATCTTAGTACTATCAAGATAGGGATGTCTTATTTTGAAACACATGTACCTGCTTACAGCATTCTGTTAGTGTAATCAATATTTATAATTAAATAGTGATTAGTTTAAAAATGTATCCCCTTTCCCATGCAAACCTCTCCTGCCTTTCCAATTACCTTTACTAATGTTAAAATCGCTTCTCCATCCCACCATGGAGAAATGCTTAGGTAGCAAAGAACACTAGTCCATGTATTATCACTACCAGTATTATCACCACCACCAACAGTAAACCAACAACAAACTTCACCAGGGAAGCTATAGCTACTAAAGCGTGTTTCTTGTTTTCCTGGCTTCTAGCAGCTGTTTTCAAAGTAGCAAAGATATGAAGAGATGCAGTGTAGGTTTTATTTTCCCCAGCTACTGGGAATAGTTTGGAGAACGAAAGTTGTTGCTTGTCTAGGTCCCCAATCTCACCCCTTTTCCTTTTTGCTGCTTTGCAAGAAGCATCCCAAACAGGGAAACTATGTGGGCGGTGGGGGCAGAGGGAGCTTTCTTTGCTTCTTGTAAAGCTGCAAAACTCCCACAAGGCATACAAGGTGCATGAAGTTTTCAGGTTTTCCCAGATTACCTCTTTTTCTCCAGTTATGAGATCATTGCTCACTTGTGAGAAGAGTGAGAACTACATCAGTGTTGGAAGAAAAAGTGAGGGGAGAAGCTTTTTTCCTTGCTTTTTGTAAAGCAGTAACAGTCTGCCAAAGATTGTTCAAGAAGACATAATGACTCACCCAGGCAATCAACTAGAAAATCAGAAGGGGGAAAAAAATCAGAAAATTAGGTCAGGGGAAGGCAAAATAAGGTCAAGGGAAGGCAAAAAACCCCACCTGCTACCAGTGCTCTGGAGCCCACATACCCACCTCCTGAGCCCACTATATCTGGGATGTACTGAGAAGTTGGTTATAACACACAGTTCATGAAGATGCTTAAACAAGTGCATAAAGGAACCAGAAGCTATCAGGCCTGCATCTCACACTTGCAGTTGGCTGTTGACTGAGGAAAGTGAACTGCTATTGTTATGAAAACCCCACGTTCTACCCAGATTACTTCTACATTCCCCCAGTGGTAACTGAAACACTGATCTAGCCTTTTCAATGCAGGGTAGATGACTTCTTGATCAACAATTACAATTACTGAAGTTGCTTAAAGCAAGTCACTGCGTATTAGCAGTATCAAACACATTTTTAAACTCATGTCAATAATGGGAAGAAATGAAAAGTAAGACTGAATTGACATCACACATGTAATGTCTAATCAGGACAGTTATGACAGATTGTATTGTTACAAAAAAGAACATAACTGAGCTGTTTTAATTTGGTTACCAATAACTTTTATAATACAAAAAAAAAGGCTCTCAAGGATTATATTATACCTAGTACATTCCACTACAGGAATTGAAAACATGATTCCAGTGAGATTCCTCAGCCTCATATTAGACACAATTGACATTGGCCATTGGTGGATGAAATTGCTGCAAGGAAACACTTTTAGTTCTGAGCATCATATATGGTTCTTCAAGAGTAGAGAAAAATCTGAGGATTTCCCAGAGGTAGGAAGGGACCGTAGCTTTCATATCTTTAAAGCAGAAATACTATATGTACTTGATTTATTACATATTTTTCTTCATCAGACTGCAATTTGGACTAGAAAGCAAGTCTCAGTAAAGTAGACTTCTAAATATTAAAATGCAAACTAGTGAAGCCCTTGTTTTAGCATGAAAACTATTTGGATTTTGAGGAGCTGGCTTCCCCAGAAATTCCCCAAACAGGATCCTTCCAGTGTCTATAAAATTCATTTTAAACAAAACCTGCTGCACAGTTTCCAATTGGTAAAAAGCAAGGGGTTCTAAGGAATGATTTTCCCCTCCCTCTTGGAACAGCCAGTATATAACAAAATAAAAACAACTTCTTGTTACAAACAGACAATGAGAGTTTTACTATCTGGTGAATCTGATGGCATAAAAATGTTTGCAATCAATCAAGCTTTACTACTACCTTTAGAAAAAACACATCCTTACAGATATACAGATACTATCATAATGACATAAAAATAAGATTTAAAAATGGTAAACTATTGAACTCAATGGAATAGTTTGTCCTGCAGAGAGGTCTGTGTCTTCTTTTCCTAAAATCAAAACTCTTTGAGTGAGATGGGTGACTAAATTTGAAATGCAAACAAACAAACAAACAAACAAACAAATAAATAAATAAATATGCTGCAGATCTGCCAAGATTTGGTGCAGTCCCTCTCCCCACTCCACATGTTTTGAGGCTGATGTTTTTATCTTGGTATCTAAATTGGTTGTAAGCCACCCAGAGTTGTTTTGAATTGGGTAGCCATATAAATTAACTAAACAAGCAAAAAATCAAACAAACAGACTATTGCCTTGCCCTGCTTCCTGGCTCCTTTATCTTATAAAGCAATGTTCTTTATGTTTTGAGGATGGTGGAAGCTTCATCTTGCTTTTGAAGGTATAGTGAGCAGAAATGGTGACAATAGCTAAGTTATTTTAGTTTCTTAAAGAAACACTTAAACTGCCTATTGTTCTTTCCTTGCCTCAGTATTTCCCAGTCTATTTTTCCCCCTCATTTCCTGTCATATTTTAATTTTCTGGCATCCTCTTTGTATGAACCCATTCTATTTTGTACCTTTTAACCTTTTACCTTGCTCAAGGGGAAGGCAATATTGCAGGAAGACAGTGTTCTGGGGAGAGACAACATGGCGGGCAGGGAGAGATCTTAATTTCTTCCATCAGTTCAAAGCTCAGTCTTCCCCTAGCCAAACCATTGAGAAATTTCCTGCCTGATGAAACTGCAAACCTCTCTCTTCCTGTTCCTGAATCTTTGGCACCCCTTGTGTTCCTCTCCCTTTGTTAGTTTCAGGGAGTGGAAGCCGTGAAAGACAAAGTGCTTTCTCTCTTGATACTTGATTACTCTTGAGTAGTCTTCACTTTCTGAACATAAAACTTTGTTCTTCTCTTTATCTCAGGCTCCTTCTCTTTAGGCAACCTCTTCCTCTTCCTCTTTTTCTAGGTAATCTCTTCAGGCTAAACCTTTTCTGTTCCTCTCCCCTTGCATTTGTGTCTTTATCTGTGTCTTTCTGTGTGTTACAGCTCCACAGCTTTATATAACTTTAACTCTTCTAAGTTTCATTTCTTTCCTTTCTACTCTTTGGGACAACCTCCTTCCTTTTCAGAGGTCTCCTAACACTCATTTTCCTTGCTGACTTCAGGCTGCCTACTAGAAGCTTCATATCACTTCTCTGTGCAAACATATCCTCTTTCCTTGACCTCTAGTCACTTACTTTCTTGAATGGTTTGTAGATGGAATTTCTCTCAATGGCTGATTTGCCAGTGTCAAGCCTCTCGGAATTCTTTTGCAGTTTTGGATCTGGCTCGGTCTAAGATATCTACAGTTTCCCAACTGAAATTGTGATTGAACTTGTCAGTATGGTGCTAAATTAAGGAGTTGTGTCTTCTGTCTTCCAGTTGATCTTTATGGAAGTGTTCTCAATTTCCTGTCACTTTGCCCAACATAGTGGTTTTCACATTCCTTGCATTGTATGTTGTAGATTATTCTTGTTTTGCCTTCTCTGATTGTTGGATCTTTGGTTCGTTTTGGATAGATTTTGGGCTACCATGTTGCCCAGGGGCTGTAGTAGTCTGTTGGTAGTTTCACAGATGCTTTTGATATATGGTAGAACTGTCATTTTGATGGATTCTATGAGTTGTATTGTTTTTGGTTGCAGGGATAGACACATTTTGATGAAATTATGTGGATATTTATAGCACTGGAACATGTTATATAGTCTATTTCTGCTTTTTTGAGTTCTGGGTTATTACAGTATGTTTTTGTTTTTGCTTGTCTGAAATGAGTTGCAAATTACCTCTTAATCATAGGTATTAATTACACTTTGATGGCAATCTCATAGGCTAGGAAAGCATCTTCTTGACCTTGGCTATCAAGCCCATCTGTGCAGAGTTGTTGTGTCCCTTGCCATGGTGATCTTGCCGTACATCTTTATTCTTCAGTGGTCTTCTACCAGGCCAACTTGGAAGACTTTGGTAAACTTGACTCATCTAGTTACTTGTGTTTCTTTAGCAGCCAAGCCTGTCTAAATCCATCATGATTTGCTATTTTCTTTTTTTCCAAACCTGCAGCAACTCCATGTTAAACTCTCTCTGTCAGCCACTTTTTACTTCCTCCTCCCTGAGAAAGTTTCTGTGTGAATGCTGGTGCTTGCCTCCATGGCTCACTAGTTTCCCAGTCCAGTTTCCTCACCTATATTTATCACAGTACAAGAACAGTACATATGTCTGGGATATCCCATGACAAGATAACAGACAATGCTTCTACTTTCTCCATTACATCACTGATTTCTGTACTATAAATTTCTGGGTTGCACCAGTATAGAAAAATGACAAGGAACAATTATCTTGCCCAGTAGGGAGAATAATTTATCATTTCATTTTGATATAGTTTGGAATGATCTGATCTGTTGATAAATTATGAATATCTGACCTTCATTTCCACTTCCTTTAAGACTTCTTTGACAAATGAATGTTTGCTAATCTGAAAAAAGCCAGGAGGCAGTACAGTTAATTTTTGAGTCATATCTCAGACTTTCAGCTTATACCTCTGAAGCTGAAGAGAGAGATGGTCAGGACCATAATAATTATTAATATGGTACTACCATTAGTAAACCTCAGTGCCTTTCTCAGTGAAAAACTGTTAGCAATTTCCTCTTCATTCATTCATCTATAGTGTGTGTGTGTGTGTGTGTGTATACATGCAGGCAGGCAGACAGACACATATGACTGTGGCCTCACTCTAAAAAATACAAGGGACAAGAATGGATTTATCTCCAGTGGGCTATACACTGTTGATGAACAAGAGTCTCTCTCTCTCTCGCGCGGGCGCGCTCGCTCTCTCTCTCTCTCTCTCTCTCTCTCTCTCTGTGTCCTCTCCCCGCCCTCTCTTTTCCCTCCCTTCCTCTTTGTGGCAGTTCTGGGGAAACCAGGGACTGTGCAGTGAGACTATCAAAAACCTTAAAATGTTGTAACAGAATCTTTAGAAGTAAAAGGGTTTTCTTCTTTCCAGCCTTTCTAGCTATTAATAAATAGCTTTTATCATCCAATCCTATTCATGTTTATTTGAAAGTCTGAATTCAGTGGAACTTTTGTCCAAGAGATATGCAGTCATACTTCAATCACATACATAATCAATATATCCTAGTGGACTTAATTAGTTGTACAAGTCTGGAATGGAAGTGAAGGGAAAAGTGTATAAGTATAAAATGTATTTCAGTCCTTATTTTTTTTATCTTTTTTTGTAATTGAAGCCAAACAATGGCACTTGATGGGTTTGTGATTCAAGAAGAATATGAATGAAACTTCCATTCCAAGTTCAACCCTCTTTTGATTTGATGAAACCACACAGGTTATACATGCAATATTGTAATTTTGCCTATTAGTTGATATAAAATCTGTTAAATTGTTAGCTGCTTGTCATCCATTAAGAAATTGAAAGAAGGAAGTTCTATGTTCAGGTCAGTATGCTTACAGTCCAACTGCAAAGCTCAGAAAGGTCTTAATAACACCCTATACCCTCACCTTTTCCTAGGTGAATCTTAGATGATAGATGACAGAAGGACATATTTCTCATTCTATGAATTGCATGTCTCTGAAACAAAAGGTAAACCAATTCACCACTGCCCTATTGAATTTCAGGCTTCAGCTGATCAAAGAGGATTTTGCGATCAGTGGTGTCAATACTAAACAGATACCAAGGAGCTACAGCCAGTTAATCTTACTTGAGTTAGTAGCAATCAATAGGGCATTTGTGACAATTAATGATGCCATTTTCTGTACCGCAGGCTCCAAGAGAGGTGAACCTAAAACTTAAAAGAATATAGTTTTGAAAGTCTCCTAAGCAGATTATGTAATGGAAGACATCAGAGAGAACAAACTGTTTGAAGCTAGTATAAATCAATGCATTCTTGATATTACATTGATTTCTGTGTTTCTAAAGCTGGCTTGTCCAGGTAGGATTCTAATATCCTAGGTATTTTTCTGTCTGGATTATCAACTGTTATTTGGAACTTCTGTGCTATTTGGCAACTTTGAAAATGATAGCTTTTAAACATAAACATTTTTAACAGAAATGATACTTTGTGTATTAAGAGTTATTGCAAACAAACAAGCCACCGAATTCTGTTACTTTTAAAAATGACACTTGTTCAGTCAGTATGTTGAATTTCATGATCTGTTTGACAAGATCTGCCACTTGGCCCAATTTTAAACTAATGTGATAAAAATGGCCACACTTACAGCTAAGTAAGAGCGAAAGATGGTATCTTTATCCTTCTACAGAGAAACATGCCATATTTTAAATCAAATTTTGGGAAAAAACTGTTAATATACTATTTACAGGTCAGCCACATGCAGGATGCTTGAATTATACTTAAAAAAATAATAATTTAATTTAATGTATTGGATTCTAAGGCTGCCCAACTCCAAAAAGACTCTGGGCTTGTCTCTGAAGATCTGCTAAAGGAAATTTTAGATCTTTTGTATGTGGATTAAATTGCATGCGCATTCAAAGGGGTGGAGCTTTGATGACACTACTGGAACCATTTATATTTATATTATATAACCATTTGATTTATATTCCTAAGCAACTAACTTGCAACTACAGGCAGCTAACAGTCAGTGAAACAAACCCATTAATGGTTTTAAAACAATTAAAAACAATGTTTTGAGCATGAAGCAAACTCAACAAAACAAGCAATCGGTGCACCATGATGGTCTTACCAGGCCCATTATCCTGAACCAACACTCAGGGAAGAGTCAAGTCTCTAGTACTTTACAAATGAGCAGGTCTTCCTGAGTCTCATTAGATGGCATTGTTTAATAAAGAGAACCCAGAGTATTCTACCCTGTCAAACCTTGTGGGCAAATAGAAATATTTGGAAGCAGGTGTTAACCCAGGCCTTTGACATGATGGGCTTTGTAGGTGATAACCAATGCCTTGGATTACATTGGGAAGTCTACTATGAGCCAGTGCAACACATGGAGTAGAGGTGTTACATAAGACATATCCATAACCATCCATGCTGCTGTATTCTGGACCAGCTGCAACTTCTGAGTGGTTTTCAAGAGCAGCCCCAAATAGATGGCATCACAGTAGTCCAAATAGGAAGTGACCAAAGCATGAATAACAGGGACAAGAATAACAGGGAATGTGCACAACTGTGCAAAGCTGTGCAAAGGAACATGGCTGCCAGCTGTTCCTCGAGCAAGAGCTGAAAGTCTAGGAAGATTCCCCAAACTGCACACCAGTTATATCTGAGGGACTGCTATCCCATTCAGAACCAAAAATAGAAAGTCCCCAACTCCAGCAGCTTCCTAGACCCCAGCCACTTTGTGTTGACTTTTATGAACACCCCACTGCCACCAACACTGATGTTTTGTAAACTGGTTCTGCAAGAAAGTGAAAGAATTGAAGAAGAATAAGTAAAAAACATTGACTAGAAAAAGGCCAAGGGGGAGAGATTTGCACCCCAGTATTTTAATGTGAGATTCAGTCACTGGCAGCTTTGAGACCAAAGAGAGGCAAATTGAGGTATCTGGCTGCATTACATGCAAGGCTAGATAACAGCAGAAATGCTGAACTTGAAAATAGTGAGGAATTAGATTATTCCTCACTAGCATTATATAATAAATTTCATTTACTGAAGCCCACTCTTTTGTAATTCTGAATATAATTTGCAATCCAGTGCTTAATTATAACATGTAGGAGAGTGACATGATCAATAATTTTTATTTTAGATCTGCACAAATAATCCTTCAAGTCAAAATCTGTTTTATTAGATTGTGACTTTTGATTATCCCCAACACATTTCCTTCTATTATATTTATTTGTTCTAATTACTAGTACATTTGCCTGCATTTATTGTTTGTTTGTGCTATATGCCGCTCCCAAAGGGAATGTGGCCTTTGACATGAAATTAAGACTCTTCTATGTAAGTTGGTTTCCAAGAAACTCAAGTTCAAATCATTAGGGAGAAGTTGGAATTGGTACCCATTGGTGACGTTACATTTCCTTTTAAAAAAATAATGGTTGGTTATAACTTTGGGGTGAGGGGCTGTCAGGCACTGAATTCCTTTTCCCACCACAATCTCTGTCTCACTCTTGGTGATTACACCAAGAAGGCCTTTAAAAGTTTCTCTCATTGGATGGAAGGGGTAGGATAGCCTCGGAGTACTCCAGTATTAGGGCACTCTGAGGACAATGGCTGTTTCTGTTTGTTCTTGTCATTTATAATTTCTGTGGGCACTGGAAGTAAAAAGAAAACAGGGTAGATTTTATAATGCTAAAAAGAGGACAAAGTTCTTAACATTCTGCAAACTAGAAAGATATGGAGTAGCTTTACTCAAAGGACTTGTTTTTGACCCTTATGACATCACAACATAGTCAAAACTTGTTTTGTGAAAGGAAATCAGTATGAACATAAATATATTATTATTTGAAAGAAAGTACAGTATGAAACTTAGTACATTATCCTTTGCTAAGATTATTGTTAGCATTATTGTTGCAAAAACAATCCTTTATTCCAAATGCATGCACACATGCACCCCATGAGTGAATATTTACAAATAGTATAATAATTGTATCAAGTAGAGCTATCTAGTGATTAAGAAAGTATTAAGCCAATTTTCTTTGGATATGTACCAAGAGTTTGATGATGACCTTGGGTAAGTTACTTAACGGTTAATTAACTCTGGGGATAAGTGAAAATTTAATTAATAATTAATATTTCTAGACAAGTTTGAGATGAGTATCTATTTATAAAACTCAAGCATTATTCAGAAGAAAAAAACATTTAAAACAGAAGTAGTAATACTGTAAGGCTGTTGAATTAGTTTATCTAAGAATATGTTATAATCTTAATGAACAAATCACTCCAATTTTTTAAATTGAATAAAATAAAATAGAATAAAATAAAATAAAATAAACATGTTGCTCTCAGTTTGCTGACAGAAGTATCTAATCTACATTTTGAACCATCCCTGGACTTACAGATGTTTACTCAGAAGTAAAGTCCACTGTGTTCAATGATGCTTACTTTCTGTATGGTAGCTATAAGAACTGTCTTATAAAATGAGAAAGCTCAAATATAATAGTTTCTCAGGAAATTTAGATCCAATGTCTCCATATCTATATTGTCCTTTCTTCAAAGAGGTTAAATATGAGAATGTCTCAATTGACAATTAGTACAAAAGTAAAAAAGGCAAGTTACTGATATAGGGACCAGCAACAAGCTGGGGTTCTTCCAAAACTGAACCAATATTTGAGAATGAATTTACTAATCAGTGTTTCTCTGATTCATTTGTGGAGATGTGCTTATAATAGTTTGGGAAATAGCTATCGGTTTGAAAGTGGCCACAACACAATCTTCTTTTCTGCTGTTCCTTTTTTTTTTTTTCCTTTTAATAATTTCATCAGAGTGTTTTTGTTTTGTTTTTTACTGTTATTTGTGTTGCTGGTACAGAACACTAGTAACTACCAATGGCTTTTTTTGGTACTGATCTGATAATTTGTGAAGTATACTACGGCAGTCTTGAGGAAAAGGTAATTACTGTATACACACAGCAGCTTAAAATGGAGAGGTGTACAGGTAAGCTAATTAAGTCCAGGGCTGACTTTAAGAAGAAACAGTGGATATCTTAATTTTCCCCCGGAGGACCTGTCCATGGCTGCAGGATAGAGAATCAAAGCCAAAATATAGTCCTACGCTAATGCCTAGAAGCGTATTTCATTTACATGCAAGGAAGAGATAGTGCTGTAAACTGAATGCATCTGGAAACATTGGGGAGAAACTGGAAATGAGCAAAGTAATTACTCTGCTAGCCTAAGTTTCTAACTTATTCAAACAATAATAGAGTACATCTGTCTTGTTCATGTATTTTACATTATCAGAAATTTGAATCATTTGCTACTGCATTGGCCTTTGACTCTGCACAACTGTGGCTGGCAAGCAAGCATATGAATCTCAATTCAGTTCTCCATTTCTGTCCTCCATGGTATGTTTGTCATGGCAGAGTTATGGGACCAGGTGTGTGACCAGGAATCATTACAGCTTCCTCATATTTTTCATGGAACAATAGGTAAATCTCATAAAGAAGACTGACAAACATAAAATAACAACTGCCTGCATTATTTCAAACCAGCAATTGAATTCTATCAATCATAGTATCCTTTGCTGTCAAGAAACCAAACAAGAGAGGCTTATATTGTAGAAAGAAGTAAAAAGCTTAGGGCAAATTAAATTATACAGCCTAATCTGCAAAAGAAACGTACCTGGAAAATAGAAAATATATAATATGTGGGAGAAGCTACCTCAAGAGTCTAGACGCCAGAATATGACTACAGAATAATAAGAAGTAAGTGACTAGATGCAATCAATTTCAAATCCATAGTACTGCAATTCTGAATATACAAATGATATTAGAGTGTGTATGGTGTTCTGTTATAATGTGATTGCTGTGAAGAGCTGCATTAGCAACCTGCTTTAAAGTCACTTATCCTCTTCGAATGTTTCAAGGACAGGAGAGGAGTGAATGATTGCCTTGTATAGTGAAAAATGATGCCTCAGCATAATGTAGTAAGTTATTTTAAAACAGAAGAAAGGTGCCGCAATAAAATTCTTACTTGTCCAGCATACTGTACTATAAAATTTTAAAGTAACTAGATCAGCAGGAGAATTATAGTTCAAAGCAGCTCCTTAACAATAACCAAACTACATTAATCCAAATGTTATTTAGTACAGGCAGTTGTAGCTGGACAAACATATTGTACAGAATGTAAGCATTCATGGAAGGAACTTTCAAATATAAATTAACTATTGCAGAATGGAAAAGGATTTGGTTTGGTCTGTTTTGTTTGTTGTTTGTTTTCCTTCCAGTATATTGGATTAGATCCTGATTAAAATTCTCATCCGATATCCACCTACCTGGGAATGTGGGCACAGTACATTCAGCAGGTTTACTGGATTTGTATAGGATGGTATGATTAATTAATAGAAATTTAATCCTGACACCAGTGTGTTAAATTACTTATAACTTAAATCCCCTCAATATCACTAATAACCACATAGGAAATAGCATATGTATTTGCATGATGAAATGGGATGCAACTGAACTTTAGATATTGCTATCCATCCATCTGTCATGTGGAGTAGATGGATAATATGCTGTACTTCATAGGATTTACTGTGGCTTATTTTACTCCAAATATGCATTAGCAGCTTTTATAGGCAACTGGGCCTGGAAATTCTGGGGGCTATAGGGCAGGGTGTACCAGTGAAGTGGTGACGGGTCAGGGATGTTATGACGGGAACTGGAGGGTGGGCCATCTTCGTGGAAGATGCCCCCGGTGTCTGTTACTGGTGGCGTGTTCCGGCCCTCCGAGTTCAGACCCAGGCCCTGGACTGCAGATCCTTGAGGGCCCTGGTCTCCAGCTGCTGCTCCTTAACGCCAGGTCAGTTTACAACAAGGCCCCCCTCATATGTGATTTGATTGCAGAGGAGGGGGCAGACCTGGCGTGTATCACTGAGACCTGTCTGGGCCCAGAAGATGGGGTAGTTCTTTCAGAAATGTGCCCAGCCAGGTTTCAGGTATGGCACCAGCCGAGACATCAGGGTAGGGGAGGAGGGGTGGCTGTTGTCATCCGAGAGTTTCAGGGGCCATGGGTGTGAGACCCTGTTTTTCAAGTTGGGTTCCCGAGAACAGTTGGGAGTGCTGCTACTGTACCAGCCTCCCTGCTGCATAGCAACCTCCCTGCCTGAGCTGCTGGAGGCCGTCTCAGGGTTGCCGGTGGAGTTCCCCAGACTTATGGTTCTGGGGGACTTCAACTTGCTGTCCCTGAGGTGTGCCTCAGAGGCAGCTCGGGATTTCATGGCTACCACGGCAGCCACGAGCCTGTCCCAGATTATCTGGGACCTGGCTAGAGATAGCAGTCTCACTCTGGACTTGGTTTTCTTGTTGGAGCAGTGGCAATGTAATCTGAGGGGAGAGCTACATCCATCCCCATTGTCATGGTCAGATCACGCCCTGGTGGCCCTGAGATTGTCTTATGCCGTCCCCCTCCGCAGAGAGGCAGAACCCATTCAATTGGTCTGCCCCCAGAGACTGATGGGCCCAGTGAGGTTTCAGAGGGAGCTGGGGGTTATACCTGAGGATCTGCTGCACGGTCCAGTGGAGGCCCTGGCTGCTGCCTGGAATAGGGAGGTGGCCAGGGCCTTGGACAGAATCTTGCCTGCGTGACCTCTCTTGTCCCAACGCCGGGGTCTTGGATAGGATTGCACCTGTGCAGCCTCTCCTGCCTCATCCAACCTGACACTCCCTGTGGCTCACGGAGGAGCTGAGGGTTTTGAAGAGGCGTAAGAGACATCTAGAGTGCTGCTGGAAGAAGACAAAGACTGAATCTGACCAAACACAAGCTAGAGCCACTATTAAGGCCTACCTTGTGGCGGTAAGAGTGGCAATATGGCAGTATTTCTCCGCTCTTATAGCATCCGCAGATTGCCATCCGACGGCCCTGTTTAAGATCACATGTACCTTTCTGGGGAAGATGGGCCCAGTGGCCCACCTACAGGGCTGTGTGGAAGAGTTTTATGAGAATCTGCAGGATAAAATCGCTCAGATCCGTTCCAAGTTGGAGTCTGTGAAGCAGGGTTTGAGGAGATGCCAAGGGAATGTTTTAGCCTTGTTATCTGGGAGCAGTTTGATCCTGTTGGATCCAAGGTTGTAGACAGGATCCTCCAGATTGTGAATGCCACCACCTGTCAGTTAGATCCATGCCCCTCCTGGCTGGTGAAGGCAGCTCGGGAGGTGACGTGTGGTTGGGTCCAAGCGATGGTAAATACATCCTTGAGTGAGGGGGTGTTCCCAGTGGCCTTTAAGGAGGCACTGGTGCACCCCCTCCTCAAGAAGCCATCGCTGGACCCAACTGTGCTGGACAATTTTTCTCCAGTCTCCCACCTCCCCTTTTTGGGCAAGGTGGTTGAGAAGGTGGTGGTGTTACAATTCCAGAGGATTCTGGATTATCTGGACCTGTTTCAGTCAGGTTTCAGGCCAGGATATGGGACAGAAACTGCATTGGTCGCACTTATGGATGATCTCTGTGTTAATGTTTTCTACTACAGATTAAAGTTACTATGGTAACTAATCATTTTGGCTGGGTGCAGAGGTTGAATTCAACTGCCCCCTTTTTGAATGTTAATTTTTGCACCAGGGGGGAAAGAAGGAACTTGCTTGGACTTGCTTCAGTTTCTGTTTCTTTTCTGTGTAGGCATGTAGCTCTCACTGA
The DNA here is from genome assembly GCF_035149785.1 of Candoia aspera. Classification (NCBI taxonomy): domain Eukaryota; kingdom Metazoa; phylum Chordata; class Lepidosauria; order Squamata; family Candoiidae; genus Candoia; species Candoia aspera. The sequence continues at coordinate 209,240,829 of NC_086153.1, forward strand.
GGGCCTGCAAGAATGCAGAAGCTTTTAAATATGTTTTGCTTTCTGTAAATAAATTATTTTTATAGAAATGCCTGGTGTGTGACTTTTCTGATCTCTCCTGGGCCAAAGGCTTTCCCAGCAATCTGCCAACAGGTTATGGGCCCAGTAAACAGCCCAGTAAAACCCAGAGAGAAAAGAGAGATCAGCTCCACACCTCATGCACAATTTAAAGGCAGGTAGCAAAGACCTGTGAAGATTTTCTTTGGAGCCACCTGGAGATTTTCCAGCAACTGCCGGTCTACAGGACAAAGAAGCCAGCTGAGGTATACTTGCAAAAGAAGGAAGAAGCCATGGCTACCTCCCAGGCCTCAGCGATGCCTCTGGAGCGCCTATCAGAGACCAACTATTTGAATTGGGTCCTGAAGATGGAGATGTATCTTCGCAGAGAGAATTTTTGGCTGCCAATTGGTGAGCAAGCCCCCCAAAATCCCAGTGCTGAATGGCTGAGACAGGATGAGCGGGGCGTGAGCGGCCTTGGAGCGACCTGGGTTGAGGGCGGGGGCTGGGGAGAGCATATTATCTGGGAGTGAGGACAATCAGCTAGACCACGTGTGAGGCATGCAGTCTGCAAAGCAACTTTGGGATGCTTTGAGAGACTTATATGTAAAGGCAACAGCAGGGAGTAAAGTTAGCCTAACAAAAAAGCTGTACAAAGCCTACCTTGCAGAAGGAGATAGCCTTCCTGAGCACCTGCATTATATTCAGCAGCTGTTTGTTGAGTTGCAGGAGAGAGAAATGGAATTTACACCTCTCACAAAATCCTATATCCTCCTGTCCTCACTGAATGAAGCATGGGACATGCTGAGTTGTACCCTGGAGGCTATGCCTGAAGCAGACATCACCCCATCGTATGTTACACAGCGCTTACTCGCTGAATGGGAGAAGAGAGAGAAAAGATCCCCCCCATCTCTTCTGGAAAGCTGCAATACCAGAAAACAAGGGGAAAGAAGGGAAAGGAAGCTGAGGCCACAGCGCTAGCCAGCCAGCGATGCTTCACTTGTGGTTCAGCTGGACATTTGCAGAAAGACTGTGCCTTGAGACCCAAGAGTAGAAAGACAGAAAAGAAGAACACAAGGGCAACACAGAAGAAGGCTCTTCAGACAACCCAAATTGCACAGGTTGCTGAGAAGGGTAATTCTGATGTATGGGTGTTAGATTCTGGGGCCAATTGTCATTTATGTAATTGTAATAGCTCTTTTGTGTCACTGTCTAAAACTGAAAGACAAAGTGTATCTTTGGCTGATGGGTCTGTGACCAAAATTATGGGACAAGGTGACTTGTATTTATCCTGCTTGGGAGAAACTGTAAAAAGTGTGTTGTATGTGCCAAATTTACAATCAAACCTTTTATCTGTGGCACAGTTGGCTGCAACAGGGTATATCATAACATTTAAGAAAAATGGTTGTGAGATACGTAAAAATGGAAAATTATGTGCTACTGGTATATTAAAAGACTCCTTGTACATTGTGCAAAATGCAAGGAAGCCAAGCTGCAAGGCTGCAGTTGGCAACACTCCATATCATGACCAATGTGTACACCTGATGCACAGGAGATTTGGTCATGCTAATTTCAGGTATATAGCACAAATGCCACAGCTGTGTGCTGACCTAAAGATAAAACCCTGTGACAAATACTTAGATTGTGTAGTTTGCAAAGAATGCAAAACACTAAAAGCTCCTGTGAGTAAGCACAGTGACAGAGTTACAACTAGACCTTTGGAAATTGTACACTCTGACATTATTGGTCCTTTTGCTCCAAGTCTTGGACAAGCAAGGTATGCAATGACCATCATTGATGATTTCTCAAGATACACATTTATCTACATCTTAAAACATAAAGATGAGGCATTTGAGAAATTTAAAGGTTTTGTGACATGGGCAAATGGAAAATTCCCTAGGCCTATATCTGCACTCCAATGTGATAGAGGAGGAGAGTACCTTTCTCACAATTTTAAACGGTTCCTAGCAGACAAGGGGATAGAACAAATTCTTTCTAACCCTTACACCCCTCAGCAAAATGGTGTTGCTGAAAGAAAGGGCAGAACCTTGCAAAATGCGATGGAATGCATGCTGAAAGATTCCCATTTATCTTTTAAGTATAGGGGAGAGGCGATATCTACTGCCTGTTATGTACAAAACATTGTATAACTCTGTGATTCAGGACACTCCATTCCATTTGTTTTATGGTGTGAAACCAAAGGTAAACCATCTTAGAGTGTTTGGTAGCACTGCTTGGGTTCATATTCCAAAACAACAGAGAAGGAAAGGAGGCCCCACAACAAAGAAAGCCATCTTTGTTGGCTATGAACAAAGCCAAAGGAGCTACAGGTTCATAATGCGAGAGAAATTAATAATTAGCAAAAGCGCTTCTTTTGCTGAACAAAACTGGGGGAGATTAAACTCTAGCTCTCCAGTTGATCTGACCACCACAAGAGAACACCAAGGACTTGCTGATGGTGATCTTTTGCCTGATGAGGACATTAAACCAGAAAAGCAAACTGAAGATCTGTCTGATGAGACAGATGCTTCTCAGAAAAGTGATAGGAGTCAAAATTTAAGCCCTGTATTACCTCACAGATCTCAGAGAAGTAATAAAGGTGTTCCTCCATCACGTTTTCAGGCTGAAACAGTAAAGGCTTTTCACATATTCACAGAACCTGAGTCTTTAGAACAAGTGAATGCTTTACCACCTGAGATTGCACAAAATTGGCATTCTGCCATGCAACAGGAGTTAGCATCCTTGAAAGAAAATAAAACATGGAAACTGGTAGATCTACCTCCCAATGAACACTGTCTAGGTTGTAGGTGGGTTTTCAAACTGAAAAGGGATGCTGATGGCAAAATCCAAAAATATAAAGCAAGGTTAGTTGCAAAAGGGTTCACTCAAAGGAAAGATTTAGACTTTGACAAGACTTTTGTACCAGTTACTAAAGGTGAATCAATTAGATTACTGTTAAAAATTGCTGCACTCAAAGGAATGTCAGTTCACCACTATGACATTCAAACTGCATTTCTCTATGGTGATTTAGACCACAAATTATACATGCAGCAACCCCCTGGCTATGAAAAAGGGGAGAATCTAGTCTGTGAACTGCAGAAGTCAATCTATGGGTTAAAACAAGCTGCTAGATCCTGGAACCAAAAATTAGATGAAAAACTGCAGAACTTTGGTTTTGAAAAAGGAAAAGCAGATCCATGTGTATATATGAAGAAAGACAAACAAGGCTGTATGTATCTGTGCATTTATGTTCATGATTTGCTGCTGTTCACATCAACAGAAAAACAAAGGCTTGATTTTGAAGCCTGCATGAAAAGCCATTTCATACTAAAAAGCCTTGGAATTGTGACAAATTACCTAGGTTTGGAAATACACAGGGAGAAGGATGGTAGCTTTCTGTTAAACCAATGTAGTAAAATTCAAAAGGTCCTAGAGGATTTTAATATGCAAGACTGTAAACCAGTCTCTACTCCGATGATAACAGATTTTCAGAAAGATATAGGAGAAACTCAATTAACTGAGGCAGAGAAATATAGATCTGCAATTGGAAGTTTACTGTACATTGCAAATCATTCTCGCCCAGATATCTCAAATTCTGTGGCCATTTTAAGTAGACAGGTAGAGAAGACTACATCTACTGGAAAAGCAGCATTGAAGAGGTTAATGAGGTATTTGCAAGGAACAAAGAATTATTGCCTGAAGCTAAATGCCTCTGGAACTGAGAAATTGCAGGCTTTTGCCGATTCTGACTGGGGAGCAGATGTCAGTGACAGAAAATCCACTTCTGGAATTTTAATTCAATTTGCTGGATCTAGCTTAGGCTGGCATTCTAGAAAACAAACACTTGTTGCTCTTTCCACTGCAGAAGCAGAGTTTTATTCTCTAACACAAACTTGTAATGAGGTTATATGGTTTAAACATTTGTTAAAAGACATAGGCATGGAAGTGAACCAGCCTATAACTGTTTATGAGGATAATCAAGCTTGCATTGCTATGGCAAAATCTGAAGCCTGCAAAAATAGAACAAAACATATAGATATTAGATATCAATATATCAAAGATATGATAAGCAAAGGAGAAATAATGTTAAAATATTGTGAATCAAAAGACATGATTGCTGATATTTTAGCCAAACCTCTTGCTGTACCAAGACACAAAGAGTTAACAAAGCAAATTGGTTTGCATCTTATTCTGTAGTATAAAAAAGGGAGTGTTAATGTTTTCTACTACAGATTAAAGTTACTATAGTAACTAATCATTTTGGCCGAGTGCAGAGGTTTAATTCAACTGCCCCCTTTTCGAATGTTAATTTTTGTACCTGGGGGGAAAGAAGGAACTTGCTTGGACTTGTTTTAATTTCTGTTTCTTTTCTGTGTAGGCATGTAGCTCTCACTGAGGGCCTGCAAGAATGCAGAAGCTTTTAAATATGTTTTGCTTTCTGTAAATAAATTATTTTTATAGAAATGCCTGGTGTGTGACTTTTCTGATCTTTCCTGGACCAAAGGCTTTCCCAGCAATCTGCCAACACTCTGGCGGGAGTGGGATGTAGGCCCCTGCCCTTTGAAACATCTTGCCCCTGGAGGTGAGGCAGGCCCCTTCACTCCTGACCTTCCAGAAGGCCCCGAAGACTTGGTTCTGCCATCTTTCCTGGGGCGGGAAAGTGGGTAACCATTCTTGGGGGTGGCTCGCACCCTAGAGGCCCTCCCACCAGCTTGAAATTTTATACCCTCTTGGATTTTATATGTATTTATTGTATTTTAAAATAATTGTTATGTGTTTGGTTTTATGAGATTTTAACGTTTAAGATTATAGTTGGATTTTATTATAAACTGCCCAGAGTCCCTCTTTTGGGGGAGATGGGTGGTAATTAAATTTAAATAATAAATAAACAAACAAACAAAATAAAATAAAATAACTTCTGGTATGTTATTTAATATTACATTTATAAATATACATCTAATTCTTTTCAGTTCTCCTTTTGTTTCAAAAGGTGTAATAGCACGGCAAATCTACAATTTAGGGAAACTTGTGTAGGAAGACTGCATTATTCCGGAAGCCAAACTGGAGTTTAGAAGGGATTCAAGGAATGCTGGCTGCAAGATTGGACAGTGTGTGATCATCTCTATGTACTATAGGCAAGACAGTATTTACTGTACACAGAGGAATAAATCAGCAGGGGGACTTCTCTTTTTCCAGACTGAAAATAGCAGGATGGGGTAGATTTACTTGTTAATTCCTGCCTGTTAAAGCTTAAAGTTAGAGATTTAAGTTAAAGGTGTAGTGGTTAAGGCATCAGGTGAGAAACTGGGAGACCGTGACTTCTAGTCCTGCCTTAGGCACAAAGCCAGCTGGTGACCTTGGATCACTCTCTCTCTCAGCCCTAGGAAGCAGGCAAGGGCAAACCACCTGCAAAAAACCTTGGCAAGAAAACTGCAGGGACTAGTCCAGGCAGTCACCAGGAGTTAATGCTGACTCAAAGGCACCAAACAAACAAACAAACAAACAAAAGCTTAGAAACTTTAGACATAGGACACTTTCAGATAATCAGCCTTTCCATCACTTAGTCTTCTGATTTGACATTCAAAATGAAACAGGGCTTAGTAGGGCTGTTTGGGCTACTGTTGGATCTGTAAGGGGAGCAGAATGCTACAAAACCAAGCATGTTTTCTTGTTTGTGAGTCTTCAGCCATTGCAGTGAGCCAACAACTGATCAGAACTCGCACTTCATGGTCAGTAGATGAGCACAGAGACATCTAGAAACTCAGCTGCTGGCCAGTAAGGAGTATCTTGTCTTGCTGCTTCAGTTTCATGTCAGAGAAACACTTTTTTCCCCCTGAAAAATCGGAAGGTATTTTATATGCTTGTGATGGCTAAGCTGCTTATGCTTCTGTGTTTCAACCCCTTACCCAGTTAGATATCTGGCCACAACATTGGGAGATCAGAAGTAGGAGGATAGGTGAGTCAGATAGCCATATCAATTGTGCAGTGTAATGCCTCAGTGAAACAGAAATTTCTGCAGCAATATTTGCAGTTTAACAAAAACCCTCGAGACTGCAAAAGGAAGAAGCACAAAGGTAAGCCTCCAGAAATATTTCTGTATGATTGTTGCAAGAGACAACTTAATCTGTGATTAACCTTACATACCCATATTGGTTGCTGTAGAATAGGTAGCATATTTTATCTAAGAGGGAAAACATGAATTTATATATTGAAGATCATAATCTGGTCTATTAAAATTATGAAAATTGTTCCCATATTCTTATGTTGCAGTATGAAGCAACGAAATATTTTATAAACTGTAATGTTTTACTGCAGCGTAGGACAGTGTTGAATGAATAACAGAGTGCATGATAGTCAAGGGTATCTGAGCTAGCAATGAAATATAGGAGTTATATAAGCATGCTTGGTATAAATCTATACTTTTTTTCAGTCTTTTGGTGGGACTGCAGTCTTAATTCTGCAAAGGATGGGTGATTTTGCCTAAGAATTCTGTGAAATAACAGTGTCAGTGCTGGCACAACCAACAGACAAACCCAACCAGCTGTCTGAAGTAGCATTTTGCACATTGAAGCAATTTAGTAGAACAACAGATGGTTGAGTAATGCACTTTGGAGCAGGCAATTGCATCAGAATAGTAATGGAAAGGGAATGAAAGAAGAGGAAGACATTGTGGGGGCAGTTCAAATCTAGCTTGTTTTATAAAGTGGATGTGATAAGCTTTTGCAGAATTGTGGCAAAGCTGATACATTAATCAGTTCTCTGTAGAGTTATACAATTCTAGCTCTAGTTACTCTAAATGAAAGGGGAGGATATACAGAAGGTCTAGAGGACCCTATGCATGTGATCCATGTGAATGAGATGCAAAAATCCTTCTTATTACTTGTTAATCCATTACCTTCCCTGTTAGAATAACATTTTCTCTAAGAACCTGAAACCTGATTACAGAAGTTGTAGCTGGGATATTATCAACTGGAGACTCCTTATTTGAATCTATGTTATATTATGTGTGAGGAAAAAAGATAGACCAAGGGATGCCTTGGTTTCACCCTGAGGAAAGGGGTTATCGCCACCTGTTTCTTCTCCTGGTTAACATCTATTTTTTTCTCTCCTTGACATATAAAATCATGGAACATCTATTCCAGCCTTCAGTTAGGCATAACAACTTGTGTGAGCCCAGCCAAAGTTTCTTCAATTAATCACATCCATGTTTAGTGCTATGTGTGAACCTAGTTAGTTTCTTTTGTTAGTTAAATTGAATAGTTATTTATGTATTTAATCCAATTTTGAGGCCACCCAACTTATCAGTGACTCTGAGTGGCTTACATGCAAACAAGAAAAGGTGTGTGTAAAAAAGATCCTGGCCAACTGGAAGAATAATACCAACCATAAGCAAACGTAACTGTTTCTATAATAAACTAAGGTTCTTAAGTTAAGGCTGCAATATTAAGTTAGCTACTGAACCCAGTGGGATTTGTGTGTTAAAGCTAAAGCATTAAGAGCTACGTGGTACGCACATTCTAAAAAAGCTCCAATCAGTTTGGTAAGAAAAAAACAAAAAGTATTCTAAAGCAAGCAACCTATAGATTCATTTATTAGGCAGTATTTGCTAATTTAAAAGTTTTGCTTGTACGTTAAGAAAAATGTGTTTTTTAATTAGAACTGAAAAACCATGAGATTGACACTTCGCAAGTCTAAAAGCACTGTTTTAAAAAAGACTTTCACAAAGACTAAGCACTAAGCCGTGGCTTGTATTAGCCTCACTTGTAGATGTAGTCTCAGTTGTTTGGGTTTACACATTATCATAAACTATGAACTCTGGTCAATAAATCACAGTCACTGAATTCACACATCACATTAAACCATAAGTTCATTGAGTTGTTGTCATGATCTTTGAACTCAGCCTTTGACAAGGTGTGCTATCTATTTTTCCATTCCATGTAATATCCCAAGCTGATTATGTGAACAAAAGGATTTCTCATTAATGGTTGAATGAAAAGATTTCTTGGTAATGTGGGAAAGCTTCCAGGTTTTTCTCCCCTGTTGAAAAGTGTGCATGTGTATATAAATCATAATTTGGTAGCTGAAAGAGACTGGTGAGCCTTGAGCTCACATGTTTCCTCCTCCTCTCCTTCTCTTCCTCCTCCATCTTTTTCTTTGTCTTCTTCCTTTCTCTCTCCCTGTTATGGCCAAAAAAGGAAATCATCAGCATTGTTATCTTTTCAAATAATGTTAGTTATGTTGTGATACCCAAATTGGGAACTATAGAATCAACTGTGGCTTCTTCAAACAACTCAGGATCATAAAGTCTGTTTGAAGTTGGTGTTTTTGAAAGCATAACAGAAATTGATCACAGTTTCTCCTGGACTGGACTTGACAACAAACTAATCTTCTCCCAGACTCCTTGCTGCTGTGCCAGAGGAGGAAAAAGGGCAGGCCATGTAACAAGCATACTTCACTGTCTCAAAATACACTGTCTTCTTGTAATCTTTTTTTTTTCCCTGTGAAAGCAATCAAGAATCTTCATTCTCACCTCCACCATAGATTCACTGTAGATGAACTCCTGCAAAATGAGATCTTAACACTATGTATTCAAAGTGGAATACCATAGGACCTAAACTGAAAATTACTCCATCTAGAAGAAGCATATTGGATGCAAAACTTAGTACATAGTTAAAACAGAATGACCCTGTTGGCTCAATCTATTTGTTGGCTAATATGGATCCAGTTGACCCAATCCACCTGTTCGTAACATGGAGCTACATTAGCTAATGGGTAAGCTAGCCCATTCAAAAGCTCTATCAGCTCAATCTACCCATTGGCTAATGCGGAACTGTGTTAATGTAGCTGGTGAGTGTACCTGCTCACCTGAAAATCTGAATAACAGAGGTAGGTATCCTGTTTTTTGTTTTTGTTTTCCCTGCAATTTCATTTGTCCAGTGGCTGCTGCTTTGCCTGGGAGGCCCCCTTTTTTCTGGGGCCCATGGCAGCTATATGAATTGCAACTCTTTCGACAGGCCACCTTTAGGTTCCATGATCATTAGAACTTATGTTTATTGCATTTCATTTTACTTTTCATGTGAGAAAATACATTCATGTGATTATTAGTTCTGTTCAACTCCATGTTCTGTGGGAGCTCCCCTTATATAGAACAGCTTGCCCCATGAAGCAACGATGCCCCCCTCTTTCATAACCTTCTGGAAGTTGGTAAAGACCTGGCTCTTACAAAAGGCTTTTAAAGGTTGATTGATTGGCCCCAGATTACTGTAACTTGTTATTAATTTAACTTATTTCTTATCATTGTTTTACTTATATATCATTTGTAGCTGCCTGAAGCCTACTTAGGGTTGGAGGTGGGAATAAACCCCATAAATAAATGAATAAATGAGTCCTAAAGACACATACCCCTATTCCCTTTCTTGTAGCATAGCTGTGAGAAAGGAAAACAAAAGGTTTCACTTTATGTTCAGTCAACTACCTACCCTAAACTCTGGTTAATCTTATTTGTGCTTTATGTATGTATGTATGTATGTATGTGAGTGTTATACACTTGGTAATGGTATATATGGATGCCTCCCAGATAAGTTGGAGTTGTTATCCAAAAGAGGCTGTAGAGGGTTGCTTTAAGTCGGGGTTCCCCACAGTGGTCAATATTGACCCCAATGTTTGATGGAACTATCCAAGGGATCAATGTTGTTGTTGCTGTTATGATAATTCATAGTACTATTAGTTAAGGTAGTATTTATTATATTATTTTCACATAATAAATCTTTGGGGGGTGATGAACAATCTGAAACTTCATGAAGAGTTGATGAGCTGAAGAGTTTGAGAACCCCTGGTCTAAGTTACAAGTTAACATTATATTAAGGATGTCTGTCTTTACCATGTTAAAAGATTTGTCACCAGAAATACTTTTTAAGATAGTGGAATCCATAACAAACTGCAGTGATGTCAAAATACTTAACTTAATACTTTGGTCATAATATCTGATATGAGTATGTAAATCAAGCTATTTGTATCATGACATTATGACGCAGCAGCCATTTAACCCTCCTTTCCCCACCACTCCTGAACACAGTCTTAAGAAACAACTGACTGATATTCCAATAGAGTGATTTAAATATATTAAAAGATAATGTACATAAAATTAGCAAATTAAATTTATCTCAGGCAAACCATACACAAAAATAAAAACTTATTTCCCATGTAATTTATTACTGGAATGACTATTAAAGGATAGCAATTAGTTAACATTCCCTTCTTTTCTCTGAAAAAATAATACATGTTTGTAAGGGTTGTTAAAAGTTTTTTTTTTAAGTATAACAGTCATCACTAAAGAAATGAATAATTTAAAACAGCAAATTGCATTTAGCAATTTGACTTTCCTGTCTTGTTTTTTTTTCTTCCATTTTTATCAAGAAGATACTTCAAACATGCAAATTTGTGAACTCAGAGATTGTTGTATAGACTTTTTATGAGCAAGGTAACTTGTTGAGTAAGAAGCAGCCCATGATTTCAGTAGTCCTCCCCATTGTCTGCCTCTTCACATGAGTTTTGAGCCTGGATGTTTCCCTCAACAGTAATAGCTAATAACTGTTGAAAGAACTGTCCTTCATTAGTTGCCTTTTCCCTTTCAAGTTATCTAGCGGTGACAGATTCGACCTTGGGGGAGCTGGGGGTGGTGACAACTGACAGTAAGCTCTGGTGTGAGCTGATCCATGAAGTTACAAAGAGTCAAAAGCGACTGAACGAATAAGCAACAATGCAAGACACATGAGGACAATACTACTATATATTAGAAGAACAGATTTTGTTTCTGTCCTATATCCTTAGCCTCTACTTGTTGAGGATTATTAACACAGAGATCTGTGGCTTAGTTTCTGTGGCAACAGAACAGAGCATAGAACATTGAAAAGTGTGTGATTGAGCCAATTATCAATATGGAGTTTTGGTGACATGTCTTGAAAATTATATATCTTTAGCAGTATTCTGACTCCTTATCTACAGAAAAGTCTGAGAAACATGGTGCTGAATGGAAATACTGAAGCTTTAATTTATCTGTCTGAGAACATTCCAAGATAGGTTTCCATGCAGTAGACAACTGATTTATGATTTCTTCATCTGGGATCAACCATTTTTAAACTGTTTTGTGGTATGATCTTTAATTGCTGGAATCTTGTCCCCTATGCAAGCAAGTTCTTAACACTTGCTAAAACAAACCCAGACTAGATGCTAATGTGAATAAGCATGGGTAATGCTTATTCTTGTCCTGTGAGATTACGAAGTGCTCAGAGAAAGAAAAGACAGGTCACAACATATTAAGGAAAAAATAATAATAAAATGGAAAGGCAGTTGACAACCACTGAGAATTGAGGAGCAGGTAAGTTACAAAAATCAGATACATAAAATAAAAGGGAAAGCTATAGAAACTGACAGATTGAAAGAACTATGGCAGAAACTGCAGTCTGTTCTACTAGCAAGAGTTAACTGGTGTAACTCCCTATAACAAGCAGAATATCCTCATGAAAACTGAGTGGCTATTCTCCAGAATGAGGCTGAAGGGGAAGGTTCCCTATTTACCACAGGTTAAACAGATAACCTGGCAGGAAGATCTTCCCTTTGGTTTGGTTTACTGCTGTCCTCCCATTCTGGCAACAGCTCAGTTACCGCTGATTTGTTGGAGTGAAAGTTTTTAAACTTTTTTTTTCACAGCATTCTTCTGCCACAAGACAGCTTACACAGTTCTAAAACACATGACAATTTAACTGTAAACAGAGCAATCCAAGAAAGAAAGGAAGGAAGGAAGGAAGGAAGGAAGGAAGGAAGGAAGGAAGGAAGGAAGGAAGGAAGGAAGGAAGGAAGGAAGGAGATTAGAATAAATGTGCCACCTTTTTAAATTTATAGACCATAGAGATCTCTTTCGGAGGGAGTTTTTAAGGTACAGCAACACCACTGAGGAAGCTCTAAACCAAGTGTTTAGTGCTTGGTAATAGAATTTCCTTTCAGTCCTGCAAATAGGGAGATTTAATTATATAGTAGTACATAAGTGAAATACACTTTATTTCTGATTTTTTTTCCTGTCATAATATAAAATATATCTCCTTTAATAGTATATTATTGCCTTATCTTGCAGAATTACTACCAAAATGTGAACAAATGCAGTGCCAATATAAGTGTGCCATGTCCATGAATGAAACCAGATGCTACTGTGAGGAAGGATATGAAGTTGGAAGAGACGGAAAAACCTGCCAAGGTAAAGTAGCCACATGATCATATTATTCTAAAACATTTCAGATCAGGAAAAAATGTAGGAAAAACTATTCTGACCTGCATTTAGTGAACTGTACAGATTGGGGATGGTGGTGGTATCTAAACTTGATTTTTGGAGAACTTATAGAAGTTAAATATGAAATGGTGATATTGTTTTATATTAAGATCTTTTGGGAAAAGGACATAAATAGAGAACCACAACATTAAGGTCACCAATATCTTGTTTCTTCATCTTTTTTCCTTCAAGCATATTTTTTTTCATATTTTCCATTAATATAACTATTTATCCATCCATCCATCCAATTTATACAGCCACCCATCTCCAGTGCATGACTCTGGGTGGCTCAAATCTTCTGTCACAGTTTGTATAACATCATTCCTTTTTACTCTGTTTCAAGCAACTTCTACATGCTTTTTCCTTACATCCACTATTCATTCATTCATTCTATTAGGAGATTAATTTATTTTTTAATATTTTTGCTTGCAGGACTCATCATTTCTCTTACTGTAATCATTCCACTTTGACTCTTTTTTCTTCTTTCTTTTTATTATATGTCCATTTTAACCCAAGATATACTCTTCTCACTACCAGCTAATATTCTGTCCCACATTCAGAACCTCTCATATGCCTTGAATTTTTCAATAATTATATATCTCAATCTTTCATCATTAACAACCCATTCTATCATGCTTTTTGATTCATTTCTTTCCATGTGTATTCATGGATAAACTTAACACTTAAATTATATATTCAAATTGCCAAATTACTTTTTCTATACTCCTTGTCTTGTTTCTACCCATCCATTCATGTCAATTAGCAGAATAACATTTCTCCCCTGGATCTCATTCAGAATGTTGCACATTTTTCTCTAGAACAAATCCTGTTTCTTTCATTATAAATGTTCACTGGGATGTAACATACAACTACCACCTACCAATAAATTCCTGCATTCTTTCACATCACAGTAATCTAAATGATACCAGTTCATACTGTCTAATATACATTATAGCCTTTTCATTCATAATTAAACTTATACCTTCCCTGCAGTTATTCATCATCTCCACTCCACAAGATAATACCATACACACACACATACATACATTCTTTATTACAATCAATGATCCACATTTACTGTTACTCAGATCTATTGCAACCTTTTCTCTTTTTTTAGTTCTAGACGTACAATATACGGTATCTATTTTCATTAGTTTTGGTCTTTAGTCTTTCAGTCTTGCAAGAGTCTGTTAATGTAATTTTACAACAAAAATAGAGTTAGCATTCATTGTTGTGCTTCTTGTCTGGACTACCTTGAAGATCTAACATCAGTCTTGCAAGACTGAAAATATTTCTCCCCTTCTTTCCTTTTATGTTCCAGAAAACTAAGGAGGGTCCCTTCTGAAACGTTTCCCATGCCATCCCCCCCTCTGTGGGCTGAAACATCTTTTACATGCCAGTTGTCCCATCTGCAGCTCTCCCTCCTGTCTCCCAACATCATTCCTACATACTATTGCAACCTGTCAATGTTTATACAGTTTGACTGTGTTCCACAAGTGCAGCTAAACCCAGCTTGGCCTCAAATATGCTCATGCTATTCTATTCAAACTAGGATCTCTAATCTAGACATTACCCCATTCCAACAGCATGGGGCCAGGTTACCTGAGGGACCGCCTCTTCCCCATTACATCAACCCGTCCCACCCGATCATGCAGAGAGGGCATGCTGCAGACCCCGTCTGTAAGAGAATTTCATCCGGTGGGGTCCAGGAAGCAGGCCTTCTCCGCAGTAGCTCCCGCCCTATGGAACATGCTGCCCCCAGAGGTGAAATTGGCCCCATCGCTCCTGGCCTTTCGGTGGAGTCTGAAGACTTGGTTCTGCCGCCTCACTTGGGGTGGAGAGGGGAATAGATCTACATGGGGATGGTTACTATAGACCACTCCTCCCACACTTGGATTGTTTTAGATTCTTCACCACTTGGATTCTTTATTTTTACTCTATTTATATTATTTATTACTGTATTTTATTCTATGTATTTATGGTTATTGTTTTTAATCAATTGTTGTAAACTACCCAGAGTCCCCCAACAGGAGGAGATGGGTGGGGATAAATTAGATAAATAAAATAAAATAAATAAAATAAAATCCTGTTGCCTCCATCCTACCAAGTAGGAGATAAAGTAGTGATAAACCCAGGAAACTTGATTCTGGAGTATAATTTAACTATTTTATTGTTCTTTTCAGATTTTAATGAATGTAATTTGTATGGACTCTGTAGTCAGACTTGTCAAAATACTGAGGGATCATATATTTGCAGCTGTGTAGAAGGATATCTCCTTCAACCAAACAAAAAGTCTTGCAAAGTTAAAAAAGGTAAGCAGGAGTATATTGCTGTATTTATTTGCTGTGATTCTCCATAAGTATCTAGCTGATCACTAGAGGAACAAAATGCTGAACTACATCTGAATCAGCACTACACTGTGTTCTTATTTTTTAAAGTCCATTCTCTTTAATATAATTACCTTGATCTGTACTTTGAAAACGTGAACAGAAGTTTGGAGTTGTCATAGACCTAACAATTCCTGAAAAGGGAAAATCAGCCCAACAACAAATAGATGAATAGAACCTTTCCTATATTATTTGAAGGTTGGCTTTATAACAATCTAAAACTATTTGAGAAAGATTAACTAAGTAAGTGAACAGTTTCACTTATCAAGGTCTATAAAAATTTCAGTTCTATTCTCCTGAATCTTATGTGATACTTCTTCTTGTACACAGTTGGAGGAGAGAGGTCTTAATCTATGGTAGATAAAAATCAGAAGAGACTTTTCAGAACCTTTTCACACTAACAGTTTGGGGTGAGGCAGGTGTGTGTGTGGTCTTAAACACAATGGATTTTTAATACATTACAATTGCTAATTAACAAAATACTTATAATCTGTCTCACATGTAACCTGCAGATGTATAAACATCCTTTCTCCTCACCACACCTCACCCCAATTTAAATTCTACATCAGTTTAACTACTCCATGCTTCATCTGATGAAATGAGCTACAGTTCATGAAAGCTTATCCCTTTTAATAAAATTTGATAGTCTGAAAGTGTCATGCGCTGCCTACCTCCGAGTAATACTCAGACGCTGATTCCGTGGAACAGGCTCTGGTTTATTCGCAGTGTAGATACAGTATAGGAAAAAAGCTGAGAGTGACAGGAGCGCGCCGGTGCGGGGTTTAAATACCCCGCGCCGGTCAGCGCCCCCTCACTCGTGGTTACGTCACCCCCCCCTTGTCCAACATGTTGTCCTGCCGGTAGGTGAGGGGTTGCGAGGCCCCGCTGGCGTTCCGGGATTGCCCATCATCGGTTTCCCTATTCCTCCGGTGATTGCTGTCAGCTGGGTGATCTCCGTTGCGTTAGCGCTAACAGCTTGGGTGTGCCTCGCGATCCGTTTAGCCGTTGTCTCTTGTCCTTCAGTCTTTGTAAGTTGATGGCTACTTATTTTGAGCCCCTTCCCCTGTTTCCTTGTTATTGTCATGTGTGCCATTGCGCTGATGTCTTCAGCTCAACGGCACTCATGACATACTGCCCCCTGTCCGAATAGTGCCCCCCCCCCCGGTTTTCTGGTTTTTACCAGGAGAGCTGTCAAAATGGTTTTTTTTTTTTTTTTTAAAAATTTCCCGCCGAAGTGTTTTTCGCCCCTCCCTTTGTTCCGCCCTCCACCACGTGCCTTACTAGGGTGTGTTCTTAGTGCGCATGCCCAGGTCACCCCTGGGCGTGCGCATGCTCCGGCCACACCCTGTTTGTTTGGCTCAGTTCGACGAGGAGAGAGGCGTGGCTGGTCGGGTGCTTATCAGCTCCAGGTAGGGCCCTTCTTTTTTATTCCAAGTGCGTCGCCTTTGTTATGTGTGCTCCTGGGCGTTGTCCCCAGGATGCACTGTTGACTTGCTTGCCACTCCCCCGTGGGCCCGGGGCGGGGGGAGGGTGCTGGTGACCTCTTGTTACTGCCTCGTGGGCCCGGGGTGGGGGGGGGAGTCCCGGGGGGGGAGGTCCACCCAAGTCGCGGGCTTGGGGGGGCCCTTTCCCTTGGGGCACGGTAGGCGGGGGGCGCGCGGGGGAGGGGTTATGCAGGTGACGGTTTACTAGTCTTGGTTTTGGCTTGTCGGGGTATGCCCGGTGAAAAGCCCGGGTCAGGTCGGGCGTGTTGACGTTGTGCGCCACCACCCATTCTGGGTGGGGGAAATGTTTCCACCTGACCAAATAGTGTAAAGTTCCCCGTTGCCTGCGAGAGTCGAGTATGTCCCTTACGTCAAAGTGATGTTGCCCATCGATCATCACCGGTGAGGGCAGTGGCGTGCTTGGGTGCCATCGAGAGGTGGTTGCCGGTTTCAGGAGGCTGGTGTGGAACACCGGGTGGAGTCTCCGTAGGTTGTGTGGCAGGTCCAAGCATATTGCCACCGGGTTCACTATCTGCGTGACTCGGAACGGCCCGATGTACTTAGGCCCCAGTTTTTTCGAGGGTTGGGGTGACTTTAGGAATTTGGTAGATAGGTAGACCATATCCCCCGCCTGGAACGTCGGTTGTTGGTGCCGGTGCTTGTCGGCCTGCTCTTTGTAGGCCGCCTGTGCATCCTTCAGCGCTGCCGTGATTATTGGCCACGATTCCGCAATCTTCCGTCCCCAGTCGCTAGCGTCCACCTGGGGTTCCGGGGGTTGTGGCAGCTCCGGTATGGGGATGAAGTCGCGCCCCGAGACTACCTCGAACGGAGTTTTCCCCGTGCTCGTGTGGACGGCGTTGTTGTATGCGACTTCGGCGAACGGGAGCAGTTCGGCCCAGTCGTCTTGATGATAGTTGGTATATGAGCATATGAATTGCTCTAGGGTGGCATTGAGGACCTCTGTGGCTCCGTCCGTCTGGGGGTGCCAGGGAGTGGATAGGGCCTGTTGGGTCCCCGTCAGCGTTAGGAAGGCCCGCCAGAATTTGGAAGTGAACTGTGTGCCTCTGTCGGACACCACACGTGCGGGACATCTGTGTAACCTGTACACGTGGATGAGGAAGAGTTTGGCTAGTTGTTGTGCGGACGGGACCGACGTGCAGGGGATGAAGTGGGCCTGTTTCGAGAAATAATCCTTCACCACCCAAATGGCCATTTTCTTCTGGCTGGGTGGGAGGTCCACGATAAAATCCATGGAGATTTCCTCCCATGGGCGGGAGGGTTCTGCCACCTGTTGTAAAAGCCCCGCGGGTTTGCCTGGTGCCCGTTTGGCCCTAGCGCACGTTGGGCAGGACGCTACGTATGCTTTCACGTCTCGTCTTAGCGCGGGCCACCAGAATTGACGCCTTGTTAGGTGTAGGGTCTTAAGGAACCCGAAGTGTCCCGCTTGCTTGGCGTTGTGTGATCTATGCAAGATCGCTTGGCGTTGCGAGTCCGGGACATAGATTCTGCCTTCCCCCCATGCCAGGTCCTGTGCCATCGTTACCTTGTCGGGGTTTGCCAGGAACCAGGGGTCGGTTTTGAGGGCGGAGGCGAGGTCCGTGCGTATCCCCCCTGGTAGTTGCGGTTGGCGTCGTCTGGGCACAGGTTGTCCCGCCGTCGGTTGCGCCGTAGGGTCGCGCTGCCTCCGAGCGCCGCTTCGGGTGGTCACGGCCATCCCCAGTTGCGAGGCGGATAGGACTGTCCCAATGGTGTCTGGGGCGGGCTCTTCGTCTTGGGGCAGTCGGGAGAGGGCGTCGGCCAGGAAGTTCTTTTTACCCGGCATGAACTTCAGCTGGAAGTTGAAGCGGCTGAAGAATTGGGCCCATCGGACCTGTTTTGGGCTGAGGCGTCTGGGCGTTCAGAGGGCCTCGAGGTTCCGGTGGTCGGTCCAGACCTCAAATGGTTGGGCGGCTCCCTCGAGTAGGTGTCGCCATGTTTCTAGCGCCGATTTTACCGCGAAGTCTTCTTTCTCCCAGACGTGCCATCGCCTTTCTGTCTCGGAAAATTTCCTCGACAGGTAGGCGCATGGTTTCAGGAGTCCCGTGGGGTCCTTTTGGAGTAGGATGGCCCCCAGGGAGAAGTCTGAGGCGTCGGCTTGGACCACGAACGGCCGTTCTGGGTCCGGGTGTGCGAGGATTGGCTCCGTGGTGAACAGCGCTTTCAGCTTGTTGAATGCGGTCTGGCACGCGGGAGTCCAATTCAATACTGTGCCCGGGTTCTTGGCGCGTCGGGTGTCCCCCACCCCTTTGGTTTTGAGGAGGTCCGTTAGGGGGAGGGCTATCTCTGCGAACCCCCGGGCGAATGACCTGTAAAAATTCATGAAGCCGAGGAAGCTCTGGAGTTGGCGTCTGTTGCGGGGGCGTTCCCAGTTCAGCACCGCCTCGACTTTTGCGGGGTCCATTTCTATGCCGTCTCCGGAGATTCGGTACCCCAGGTAGTCTAGGCGCGCTTTATGGAATTCGCACTTTGTAGGTTTGGCATAGAGCTGCGCCCTTCTGAGCTTGTCGAGGACTTGCCTGACTAGGGTCACATGTTCCTTGTGCATTTTAGTGTAGATAAGGACGTCGTCTATGTAGACAAGGACCCCTTTGAACAGGTGTTCATGCAGTACCTCATTGATGAGCTGCATAAACACGAGTCCGAACGGCAGCACTTTGTACTGGAAGGCGCCTAGGGGGCAGTTGAACGCAGTCTTCCATTCGTCCCCTTCCCTGATTCGGATGCGGTAGTACGCCTCGCGAAGGTCCAGTTTGGAGAAGACTTTGCCCGTGGACAGGTGGGCGAGCATGTCTTTCACCAGGGGTAAGGGGTATTTGTTGGACAGGGAAGCCGCGTTTAGGCCCCGGTAGTCGGTGCAGAGCCGTAGGGTGCCATCTTTCTTCTCCCGGAATAAGACGGGGGCTCCGACCGGTGAGCATGCTGGCTCTATGAATCCCCTCTCTAGGTTTTTATCGATGAACTCCCGGAGGGTTGCCATCTCCTTCGGGGTCATTGAGTAGATCTTCGGTCTAGGTAAGGGGACGTCGGGCAGCAGGTCGATCCGGCAGTCCGTCTTGCGGTGGGGGGGTAGTTGGTCAGCTTCCGCCTCTCCGAAGACCTCGGAGAAGTCGGCGTATTGTTCCGGTAGGTCTGCTGTGGTAGCGGCGTTGTCCTGTGTAGTCGCCTCTGCTCATCCCACAGTGGGGTTGGTTCTGCCCGCCGGAACTGGTGCCCGATACTCGCCGTCACCAAATGTGAAGGTGTGGGTCTCCCAGTCGATGCGCGGGTTGTTTGTCGCGAGCCATGGCATTCCCAGGACTGCAATGGGCTGTCCGATGTGGGTGACGACGAACGATGTACGTTCGGTGTGAGTGCCCATTTGCAGGGTGACCGGCTCGGTTTGCATCGTAGCCGGTTTCCCTCCCGCTGTAGAGCCGTCCAGCTGGTGGAATTCCAACGGCATGGGGAGGGGGAAGCAGCGGAGGTCGAGTTTGGCGACTAAGTCGGGGTGGATGAGGTTTTTTGAGCACCCCGAGTCCACTAGTGCCGCGGCCGTGGTGGCTCCGTTGCCGGAAGAGAGTTTAATTGCCGCCATTATCACGGAGCTTTCGCCGTTCCGTCGAGGTGGTCCGCGCTGCTGTCCCACCGCCTGCCTCGCAACGCGTTTCAGGGCAGGCGGGGAGCGTTTCCCGCCGGCTGGTCTGGGTCTACGTTGTCCTCTTCCCCCCAGTAGGCGTCCCAGCCTTCCTCTGGTGTCGCTGTGGCTCCGGTCATTCGGTGGTGAGGGGGCGGCAGCGGGTTAGGTGGTTTGGGGCTAGTTTTCGGGGTGGGTTTAGGCGCACTGGTCGGCAGTCGGTTGGCGAAGCAATCTGCCGTCTTGTGCCCTAGTTTTCCACACCTCCCGCAGGGCTCCCGATTAAATTTCTTCTTTGGGTATGTGGGGCCGGCCGTCCCCACATGTGGTGCGGGTACCTTTTTGCAGGTATAGTTCGTGTCTTCCGTAGTTATCATGAGGAAGGTGCGGTGTGCGTGTTCTGCTTTCCCCGCGAGGTGGATCCACCCGTGTAGAGTTTCTGGGTCGTCGCGGTAGAGGGCCCATTGAAGTACGTCGCGGTTGAGCCCCCTTTTGAACATTTCCAGCAGGGTGGTCTCGGACCAGTCGTTGACCTTCCCCGCGAGGGCTTTGAACTCGAGGGCGTAGTCTGGGACAGTGCGTGTGCCCTGTTTAAGTCTTTGGAGTGCGCTTTTCGCCCTCACTTTGGCTAGTGGGTCCTCGAAGTAGCTTTTCATCTCATTGATGAAGGCGGGGAAGTTGGCGAGGGCGGGGGAGCTGGACTCGTACAGTTGGACGTACCAGTCCGCCGCCCGGTCTTGTAGTTTGATCGCCACGGCAGCGATCTTGTCCGCTTCGGAGTCGTAGGAGTGTCCGTGCCTCCCCATGAACTCCCTGGCGTTCGTGATAAAGAACGACAGTTTCGCGGGGTTCCCATCAAAGAAGATGGGGAAGTCCTTTGGGGCCCGGGCGTTTTGTGCGCCCCTTCCTCTCGCTACCCGGCCTGTGGTGTCGTCCGCCTGGGCCGTCTGTTGACCTTCATCTGGCCCGTGGGGGTTCGGCGCTTCGCTCGGGGTGTGGACCTGTGCGGGGACGTCGTTGGGCGGCACGGGGGGCATGAGCGACTGAAGCATGGTCCGGAGCTCCTTCAGTTGGGTCTCCATGGCCGCGAGTCTAGCTCGTGCGTCCTCGTCCACCATCCGCGCCGCCGCTGGGGCCGGTTCCGTCGGTGTGTCGGCGGGGGTGGGTTGCCGGTGGGGTTCAGTCTCTCTCGGCCGTTGGTCCGCTTCCTCCGCCGTCTGCTGGGTTGCTCCATCATCCTCCTCCATGCTTACTGCCGTTGGGCTGTCGTTCCACGCCCGTTGCTGGGGTGCGATGTGGGGCGCGGGGTTCTCCGCTGGTCTCGGAAGGTATGTTGCTCCCTCCCGTGGTCGGGTTGCCTCCGTCGCCATCTCCCCTTGGGGTTGGAGCTGAGGCTCGGGTTGGGTCGGGTGGGCGTCCATGGCTCCGGGAGTCCGCGGTGCCTCTGGCCTCGGTCGGTCCTCCTCTGCTTCTTGCTGTGCGGCTCGCCCTCCTTGTCTGCGTCGCGCCGGCCTCATCTTCCTGGTCTTCTCGCCGTCTACTCCTCCCGCGGCTCATTGTCGTCCGGTGGGGCTCGGCGAGGCTGAGTTTATGACTCTCAGCTTTATGTCATGCGCTGCCTACCTCCGAGTAATACTCAGACGCTGATTCCGTGGAACAGGCTCTGGTTTATTCGCAGTGTAGATACAGTATAGGAAAAAAGCTGAGAGTGACAGGAGCGCGCCGGTGCGGGGTTTAAATACCCCGCGCCGGTCAGCGCCCCCTCACTCGCGGTTACGTCACCCCCCCCTTGTCCAACATGTTGTCCTGCCGGTAGGTGAGGGGTTGCGAGGCCCCGCTGGCGTTCCGGGATCGCCCATCATCGGTTTCCCTATTCCTCCGGTGATTGCTGTCAGCTGGGCGATCTCCGTTGCGTTAGCGCTAACAGCTTGGGTGTGCCTCGCGATCCGTTTAGCCGTTGTCTCTTGTCCTTCAGTCTTTGTAAGTTGATGGCTACTTATCTTGAGCCCCTTCCCCTGTTTCCTTGTTATTGTCATGTGTGCCATTGCGCTGATGTCTTCAGCTCAACGGCACTCATGACAGAAAGGTGCTCCCAGACTCCTTCTGACTCCTGTACATAGATGACTGCTTATAATAATTAAAGAAACTTTAAAGTAAAGAGAATGTTTTAAATTCCTTCAGATACCAGATGTGAGACCATTGTGCTCCTAATAGCATCCACAGAGGGTTATGCATATTTCATTAGTAGTAATAAATTAAATATTTAAAGGAATTGGTAAGCTTGCTTTAAAAGGGTCAAAGGGAAGAAACGATTTCCCTAATCAGTAAAGTGATCCAATAGGCCAGGTTTTTATTTTCTGTAAAGTATTCATAATCAGGACGCATGAAGATCACAAATGGGATGTTTGTTATAATCATGCCTGCCGCCCGCCCCCATGCTCCCCACCAAAGGAAGCTAACCTACTAACTCCAATAACATTTCCAAGAAGTGGAAAAAATACTTCTGGCAACTGTGCATCATTAAAACCAAGTTTACTAACTTACTTTACTTAGTTATTTTTTATTCCAGAGAGAGAGAAAGAGAGAGAGAGAGAATTATAGGAATTTACTGCACTGTACATTGGAAAATATAGTGAGTATGGTATCAGGGAAATGTGAGCAGTAGAATATGATTAAAGATATTGATTAACTAAGGAAACTTGGGTTTGTTTAAAATTCATATTGATCCATAAAGCATAGCAATAGGTTTGAATAAATCTGAAAGGAAGTTATACAACAAAAATCAATTTCATTTTTCCTCCTATCATACTTGAAGATGACATTTTACTGATGCCATTGCTGGAATTATAATGAATTATTCACAATTAATAATAATAGAGAAGTGCTAATGTTTTTGATTCACTTTAACCTATTATTGTTTAATAAGGAAAGCATTTCTCAGTATTTTGAATGACTGCAGTAAAAAAAGACCTATACAACAGCAGTAATGTAAATGTAACAGTTTTATTTCTGAGTAGACATATACAAGATTGTGTGGCTACTCCTACTAGACTAGCCACAAATGTCACTAGGAGAAATAAATAAGGAAAGAGATTCCCAAACAAATCTTTTATAGTTAAAATATCATAGAAACAGACAGGAAAAGACAAGCAGTTATTAGAAGTTTGCAGGCGTTGTTGCATAATTCATAAAGGGTTAGAAAAAACATGTTTCCGTTGGAGCAGTTTGGTCCTGCATACAAAATGACATATATAATCCAAAATATGGTATTTTAACCTTACAGCTTTGTAACTGTGAGCAAAAAAATGTAGCTATAGTACAGCAAGCTATTCAGTTATCCCGTATAAAACTCTAGGTCTACAAGAGTCTAACTTACTTAGTGATTGCTCAGATCTGTACTTGTAGAGAAGGTGTCCTTGAAGAAAATATCCGTCAAGTGATCTGTAAACATGACATTAACCCAAGAAACAGCAAGGTGTGAAATTGCTGGGTCTTGACTCTCTTTGGTCTAAGAGGGAGGGAAAGAGAAACACTTTCAGGCTTTCAAGAGTCTATTACTGTAGCCTCTATCAATAAAGTAGATGTCTATTATTGCCTGTGGTGTCTGCTTCCTGGCTTGGTCTACCTCAAGGCCTGACTTCAGTCCTGAAGCTTGGCTGCTTTCTATTCAGAGAGGTAGAGGACCTTGCCTCTGATCATAGAGATGGCATCTGATCCCAGGACACCCCACCATGCACTGAACAACTTGCTGAAGCATTATTACAACACCACCACCAAGTGGATTTAGAAAAACAAATCTACACAATGCCATGGGGCAACTAACACAGCATTTGGGACAAGGTTTGCTTCAGCCAGAAATAGCACATCAGCCAGCAACCCAGCCAATAATGCTGTGCTTTTGTGGGAGTTTGCCAGAGAAGCTCAGAGGAGCCCAGGACCAGTTCTTGACTTTCACAATTCAATGTGAATTGTCATGGCAGGTCAACCAGCAGTATTTACTAAAGAACTCACCAAAGTGAATTTTGTTTTCAGAAAGAAGGACCATTTCTCTCTTCCATAGCTCCTTTCTTACAGTAGTGCTTGAATACAGTGATTCCTTCCCTCAACAGTTAGAATGATTCAGCCCACGGAGTGCAAATGGAATAAGCAAAATGGCACTTTTCTCCCACCTCCCCCCAAAAACTAATACAAACAATAAAAGGGACTGTCCTTACTGGCAGAAGCAATGGAAAAACATTAATGGTTTCAGGTGGTGACAGAACCTGAGAGCAACAGAGAGCTGGCAGGATGTTAGCTTCTTTCCTAATTTAAACCGAGCTGTGCAGCACAAAACTAGCATTCTGTCAAGGACTAGTGCTCTCCATTTTTTAAAATACTTTTTTTTGAAAGGACACTAAATCTGTGTATGTAAGGAGCCCGAATAAGTCCTGGAAAGCACTTTGTAAAAGCAAAAGAGTAAAAGCCATATTTTTATTCACTTTAGTCCACCCAAACAAAGATACATTATATTCCTGAAAGTGGCAAATTTATTTCTGAAATGTGGAGAAACCATTAGTTCTTCCCTTTATGGTGTAGAATAGAAGAGAGATCACCTGTTGTCCTACTTTCCCTCTCTATTCTGTTGCCATGTTGTACTGTACATAAAAGAGTTAATGCTGGAATAACTACTTCCTTTGGGACTGTTCATGCTAATTATCCACTTAACCTATCCAGTGGCTCTGGAAAGTTCTGTGCCTTTGTATGTATGTATGTATGTATGTATGTATTATGTTAATTCTCGCCTCTTGTTCATGTCTGTTTTTGCCTGCTTTTTGTCTCATGTTTGCAAGTAAAATATTTGGATGCTTGCTAATGTTTACTAAATAAACACCAAGGTTAGGTTTTTGTTTTTGTTTTTTGCTAGCTGTAATGATTGGCGTGTGTGCTTGTTCTGATATGGACATAGGGGTTGACTGAAAGAGCACTGGGAATTAAACTGGAAATTACTCACTGTAATTTTCCAACAGGAATTATGGTGTTATCATAAAGGAAAATTAAAGGAGAAATACGGTTCAAATGACAATCTGAAAATCAGTCACTTGAGTGAATTCACACATGATTAGTGTCAGGTCGAGGTTCTGATTAGGCCAATCAGCTAAGTTTGTCAGATCCAGACAGGCAACAATCTGGATGCTCACATCTATTCATTTAGCACTGCCAAAAGCAATAAAAATGGTAAAACGTATGCCCATGCTAATTCTTTCACTGGCAGAATCAGAGAAAAATCCGTAGCATACCCAGTGGTTAGAGAACAGCAACATACAGCTGGCAGGACCTTCTGTGCAGGAGAAATCTTCAGAAACTGTTCAGGAAATGTTGAGGATACTTAGTATTCTGAGGAGGTTAAGTAGGATCACTAGATCTACTACTCATTTTCCCTTCTACACATTATGGCTGATCAGGAATCCAGATAATGCAAGGGACTGGGAATTGTATTTGGACTTCTGGGGGCTTATGGTATCAAACAAGAACTTTCTCTAAGACATCACAACCAGATTTTGAAAATTGTTTTTCCTGAAGCTGTGAGACCATGATTTCATATTTTTATGGATAATTTTTGTAGTACATTCTTTTCTTTTCTTCCTTTCAGCATTTAATAGAACTTTTATCTAACACAAGAATGGAAGTGCTTATTAAAGGAGAAAGTTATTTTAATTGATTTTATGTAAATGTTGCAGAAATGGGTATATGTTATTTTTTTTGTTTGTTTGTTAATTAACCTTTCCTCCTTTTACCTCTCCTTTTTCCTTTTGTGTTTAGAACCTAATGATCTTCCTCCTATACTGCTGATTGCAAACTCTGATACTATTGAAGTCCTATATCTAAATGGAACCAGGACATCTATCCTCGGATTTGTGAGGGGAAGTGGAATTCAGACACTGGAATATATATACAATAAGAACACAATCTGTTGGACTGAATCAAGAGAATCTTCAGCTCAGTTAAAATGCATTGAGACATCAAAAACTGGAAAGCTGACAGATGAATGGATAATTAACACCATTCCTTACCTTCATAGTAAGTATTTTAAGTCTGTAAAAGTGATTCTTCTGGCAAAATTATAAGAATCTGTCATATCAGTGACATGTTTTTCTTTACAGATTAATGCTATTTTATTAATGTATAAATAAAATAGCACACTTATTGGCACATTATTATGGAAGTAAATTCTTACCTGATTCTGCTTATGTTGCATTTGGAGGTACAGGTTTTTAAAAGCTTTAAATAAATAAAAATATTGTCTCATTTATTCGTTAGATTTATATCCTGCCTTTTGTTCAGGAGCTTGAGGCATACATAATGCTTCCTGCTCACATTTTTCCTTGCAACATCAACCCTAGGAGGTAGATTGGGCTGAGAGAGAATTACAGGCCCAAAGTGAATTTCCGCTGTTGAAGGTGGGTCTCTTCAGTGCCAGTTTAACCTTTATATCACATGGCTTTATTTTTAAATTAATATAATTTTATATAGTAGTATTAGAAAGAACAACCTAAAGAGACAGTGAAGAGAAATTTTATTTTATTACTTTAAACATTTGGATGCTGCCCATCTAAGCCAGCTTTTCCCCAGGCAGCTTGCAATACATTAACATACAAACATGTATGTACAGCACTTACATTGATTAATGATGAAAATTAACAGTAACAGTAGCAGCCAAAGTTGTTACATATTCCTATGTGGCATATACATTTAAAATTGACATGTAGGTATAAATTCCTGTAAGTTTCTTGCCTTTATTTTCCTTCTTTTCATAAGCATAAGCCTGAGAGAATAAAATATCTCTGAGTGCATTAATGCCATGGGCTTGAGCAGAAATCTCTCAGCATCACCCTTAGCAGCTGGTCATCCAGGTCTGAGTGGAACCAGCAAAAAAAAAATATGTCCATGTACACCCAACTCAGATACCTTTTCCAGAAGGATTGCATGAATGGCAGTACCTCCCTGGATTTGGAACTTATATTTCTGTTGATGAAGCCCATGCACATGCCTTTTTTGCAGCCTCATGGTAGTGCTGATTCATATCCGGTAATATTTACAGTCAGGATTTTTTTACAAGTACTATACTAAGTATCCCTATCTTACTTGTGCATTTGGATTCTTGTTCCTAAGCACATACCAGGTAGTCCTCGACTTATGATCACAATTGGGACCAGAACTTCTGTTGCTAAGTGATGTGGTTGTTAGGCGAAACATCACATGACCGCATCACTTAGCAATGGCAATCCCAGCAGTCCCTGTTGCTGTCATTATGTGACTGCCAGCAGGGGAAGCTAGCAGGAAGTTGCAAGCCCCAGGCACTGTCGGGTGGGGGAGGGAGAGAGGGTGTGTGGGAGGGTCGGGGAGGGTATGCAGGGGTCCAGTGCTGGCCGGGTGTGTGAGGGCCTCAGAACCGCTTGGATTTTCAGCCCCAGATTCAAGAGGTTTCTGAAGCCCCTCCACTTTGGGGCTGAGAATCCTCTGTAGCTGAAAATCCTGCTTGAATTTTGGCATGGAGCTTTTTCAGCCAGCCCCCAGAGATTTTGGCACAGAGCTTTTTCAGTCATTAACTTTCTGAGGAAGCTGGCAGGGAAGATTGCAAATGGTGATCACGTGATTGTGGGGCTCTTGGCAACTGGTCATAAGTGTGAACTGATTGCCAAGGGCCCAGATTGTGATCACATGAGTGTGGGGGTGCTGCAATGGCTGTAACTTCAGGCACAGGTCATAAGTCCCTTTGTTCAATGCTGTCATAAATTCAAAAGGTCGCTGAATGAATGGTTGTAGGTCGAGGTCTACCTGTAGTGTTACATTTGTGTCTGTTCAGTAGTATTTTGTTATTTTCAGCCCTTGTCTCTAAGCTATTAAGATAATTTCTGAAGTAGCAGTGAACCTGTTCTAAACTCTTCAGAGCAGTTTCTAAATTCCTGTAAGTTTCTTGCCTTTATTTTCCTTCTTTTCATAAGCAGCAGGCAATGAATTGTTGCCTCACTGGACTTCTTGGCCTTTGGGCTGAAATAAGCCATTTGTCTCCACCCCACATGCACATACAGAAGCTCAGCCATGGATAGAGTCATAATGAGTTGGTCACTGTGTCACTGTGCTGTATCCTTCCAGCATCACAACTAAAAGAAACATTTTGATAAAAGAGAGAAAAAAACGATTCCTTCATTTGCATGCATTAGAAACACACACACACACACACACACACAGACAATTATGTAGAGGCTTATTAAAAATCTGCATGTGGGGATGTGTGTGTGTGTGTGCATGCACATTTGTGTGTATGGTTGTAACTTACTTTCTTGTTCTTCTGTGGGGAGTGGGGGTGAGGGGATTTTTGTTACTTGAAGAACTCTGAGAAATAAGCAAACAAACGAATGAATAAGCAAGCAAACAAGGAACTGCTCAGTGGGTAGAAGACTGAGCTCCTTTTTAAAACGCTGCTCAGCTTGAGGGAAAACTGCATGCTCGTAATATTTTAAGGCCAGTAGAAATGAAGATGATTAAAGGCCCACTTCAGATGTATTAGTGTGGGATGGTGGGGTGGAAATGAGGTATGAATTGGGGCATGCAAAAGGTCCACAGAAGCACCCATTTCTTGTGCTTGTCCCTTCTCTCTTTCTCAGTGTTCTTCTCTTAGAGTGAGGGGGGATGTTCAAACCAAACTGCAAGGTCCATGTCCTGCTACATGCTCTGCTACGCTCTCAGAAAGGAGAACAAGGATGTCCATAACATTTTCCTTTCCCTTCCCCATCATCTCAGCCAATAAAATGGCTGAGAACTAAGGAAAATGATTAAGGTGGGAATATGGGCTTTGGGAAGAAGTCAGAAGATGGGAGGGGGCAATCAGATGATAAAAGATCCCAGTTCCAGTGTTATAATACTAACATTTGGCTGGGTTTGGCTTTTTACCAATACAATACAGAGTTTCCAAAGTCTGCAGAAGATTCTGGATGGTGCTTTAAATTTGTATAGATCTAAATGGCTAGATACCTTGCAATCTGCCTTCTTAATTCTTGTTTATCCTAATTAAGATATACAGAGAAGTTACCCTTAAACATATGCTCATTATATCAGGTTTCAATAACAAGAAAGGCCATAGAAGGCTGAGTTCTTAGTAATTTTGAGCATTTTATTCTCAGAATCACTGAGAATTCAAAGACTACATAGTTTAATGGTTGTTGTTTTTTAATTGTTTGGCCTCTCTGTATGCTTTCCATAATATGGCATACTGTTATAGTTTTATCATTTTCCCAAACAACAGGGTTTTTTTTTAAAAAAATGATGAATATAGAACTACTTCAACTTGACACTTTGCATTATGAAGATTTTTTATGAAGCCACTGAAAGCATGTTTTCTTAAAATGAAGTTAACTTAAAAATGGAGCAGAATCATTTTTGGCATAGTCAGATCCTCAGTATGTGATTTTTCTGAATCATTTCAGGAGCAAAGTCATTTAATGTTTGGAAAAAATAGAAGAAGAGTGAGAGGAACAATAATGTATGAAAAGGCTGGGCTACTCTGTCAGGATGTATAAGCTGTTCAGTTTATCAATATATCACAGAACAACTGGGACACAATGTGATGGTCTATGCACTCAGTCTTATGGTTCTGAAGTTGATCATAAAATCTAATTCTTTTGTATGCATAATTTTATAAAAATTGTCATGGCATATAAGCAAAACTAATGAGGTAATTGGAAAGTGTTTTAAATATCTGCCACTGTCCTTGTTTTCAGAAGGACACTAGAATTTCCTTCAGTCCCTCATCAAAACAAAAAGTTCAGTATTGTTTCTATTGTGTTTCAGTAGTAACAGAAGTTAAAGTAAACAAAATGTGCCTCTCCCCTTAATATAATTTTAGATTTTCCACACGCCCAGAGGAAATTGAGTAAATGTACTTTCCCCCCTCTTTTCTTCTTTTTCGAAAGAGTCATAGAGATTAACAATATGATTCAATAACTGACATCTGAAAATATTTAACAAAGCAAGAAAGGGCTAGATGTGTAAAGCAGAGCTAAAATGAATGCAAAATTAGCTCATTTTTTATCTTGAAACTTCCTCAGTAATATTGAAAAAGTAATATTGAGTAATATTGTATGGAGCTTGTAAATATATATCTACAAGCTCCATACAATATATTATTTTCAGTGTAATTTTTGATGGGTGGAAACTAAAAAAATAGGATTAATTGGAAAATTATGCATATAGGAATTTAATATATCCAGTTATATCAATTATATTATATACAAGCCCTTCCTTATTGGTCACTTTAGACCTTAAACATAATTATTTTTTAAATAAAATTTATTTATTTATTTATTTATTTATTTCTCAAATTTGTGCTATCGCCCATCTCTCCCCAAAAAGGGACTCTGAGCGGTTTACAAAAAAATGATGATATGACAAAGCAGTGACTGTGTCTGCATGCATGAGGAATCAGGATAAACTTAGAAATAGTTGCTTATCAGTTTCGTTTTTCTTTCTACCTTCATTTTTTTCTTGAGATGAAATCTGTTGATAGCAATTTTGTTCTGGGCTTCTTTGGGGGGGCTTATAAATTTCTTCAGTTGAATGGCATACAGGTTTGAGTGGCATACAATTCCAATTGCTGTTAACTTAGTTGCTATTCATATCCACTTACTATAAGCCAGTGGTTTTCAACCTTTGTACATAATACCATCACTCATTGTGACCCTTGTTGCTATGATTTCCTAACTTTCTGTTCCAGAACACTAACTGCCATTTTCTTACCAATTGGCAGGTCTTACTAGACATATATTTTGTGTGTGCATGCATATATGTGTGCACACAGATGTACGTTTATATACAAACAGACAGTTAAATTGAACATATACATAGTTAGTTCAAGCAGCAGAAGGCATGTACATGCAGGCACAACAAAAGGCTTTTTAAAAGAAGTAATTTCTTACTGCCCTATTGTTTTCTAATGTGTTTTAGAGTTATCTTTACCATGAGTGCTGTAAAAGCACAATGGTTGTAATCTTTGCCTTGAAAATAGACAGTTGCTGATTTGAAATCTAGCATTTTTAATTACTCTTTTTCTTTCCTTGAGCTTCCTACTTTTCTCTATTTTTTTTAATTAGTCCAGCAATGTATCTCTTCATCATTTTTCCAGTCACCAGAGGTAAAAGGGTTTCATCCTCAGCTCTCAAATAGCCAAAATAACCGATGTAGGAGTATAAGTATTTAGTCTCTTCACTTCCTGCCTCCTCATCCCAAAAAAAGGAAGCAGATCTTTGTGTTCACTTTTCTGTAAAGAACTGTAACAGCACATTTCCAAAAGAAGAGTCAAGAAAGAGAGGTTGAAAACTAATGGATAAGTAATCTAACAGTGTGAGAAAGAGGTTGAATATTTATTCAATTCTAGAAATGGTTTAATAAGTGACTGTGTGTGAATAAAACTGAATGATTAATATGTATGTATGTAGTCCTGTCTCCTTACTTGAGTGCTTTGATTTTTCATTTTTCCAAGTTTCATATTGCAATACTGGGTTTTGAATTAAAACTTCACTTGAAGTTAAGTCAAAAGTAGTCAGTAGTATGTACGGTAGATAACCATCATCTAAGTACTGTTCCTATTTCCAAGAAAGCAGAAAGAAGCCTAAACTTCTTTCCAAGAAAGCAGAAAGAAGCCAGGGCTCCGTGGCACCCCAGGGTTCTGTGAGAGGTCACTAGGGGTTCCCTGGGAGATCACAATTTATTTAAAAAAATATTTCAAATTCAGGCAACTTCACATTAAAGAAGTAAGTTTCATTCTTTATGTGTAGCTTAAAAACACTGCTAATGCATATATACAGGCCTACACATGAAACAAATATAATAATTTTGTAACTTCTAGCCTATATTTGAGCCTGAATATGCAGGGGTTCCCTGAGGCCTGAAAAATATTTCAAGGGTTCATCTAGGGTCAAAAAGTTGAGAAAGGCTGCTCTAGTGTATGTCTGTAGTGAATGCCTAAGACTAAATAAAAGACTCAGACTCTAAAGCAAGTTTAAGCTCTGGCTTTTATTTAGAATAGAATGCACACCAGTAGAAAGCTGAGAGTGAGGGAAGCGCGCCAAAAGTTGAATTAAATAGTCTCGCGCCAAACAGTGCTCCACCCCCACACTCCCCGGGTGTGCCCCACAAGTTCCATGGAGTGACAGGCCATCAAGACTTGATAGGTGAGAGGTCGTCCAGCCCCATTCGCCTCGGGCATTGCCCTGTTTATCTTTCTGCGGAGCGATTAGACTTCGGTATTCCTCGAAAGCGCCCGGACGCGCCCTTCCGAACCTTGCCCTGATCATTTCCTTGACAATGGTGTCAATGGTCAATTACCGGGCGATGAAAGCTTGTAGATCTCCCAAACCCATTACCTTCTTTGTCCGGTTTATCGCCCGCCCCTCTCCAGTCATTGACAAGCCTCTGCGCTTTGTCATGCGAGCTGTTGCGATGTCGCAAACATCGCAACGGCAATCATGACAATGTCTGAGGCCTGATATCTAATTTAGAAATAGCACTTTGCTTTTTTGCTTCTTTTTTTCAGTAGGGCATAAGTTTTGGGAGAGTTTTGTCTTTCTTCCTAAACAGCTCTGGTGGGAGGAGATGGGCAGTGATAAATTTGATAAATAAATAAAATAGTTGATGCAGTGTGGACCCTCCTTTATATGTTCAGAATGTATGGAAAAGAAGCAATATTCTTAATGCTGCTGTAATTGCCAATCTCATTTAGTGTAATTCTATCCATATATAAGAAATGTAGTAAAAATTGAGTGGTTTGCTTATTATTTTTTCAAGTAGTATATGATTTTAGGGATGATGGATACTGGAAGGAAGGCAGGAGAACCACCACCATTACTACAATGCTAAATTATACTGGAAAATTGGTTCCAGTTCCAGATGGTAGAAAAAATCTGGTTTGCTTAGCCCAATCTGGTCTGGCACAATATAGCTTGAGAGAGAGAGAGAGAGATTTAAGATGAATATAATGAATAGCTTTTACATTATCCTTGAAGAAGCCTAACTGAGGACCTGGAGGCATACTATTAAAATACATTCTGCCTTTTCCCAAAGTCATTTCTTTAATAACTTTTAACCAGAAAATAAACCCATACTTTATTAAAATACTATACACTACTTTAAAGTGTTAATTGGCTATTGTTTATCAACTTTATGAGATAATATTAAAATAGTATTACAATATTTTATATTATATAAAATATTTATGATAATTATTAACTCTGAGGAGCAGAAGTTAGATTTCCACTACCCACCTAGCCCTCCATTTATGATGCAGTGAAAGAAGCACAGTAGGAAGTATAGTTGGAATGAAAGTGGAGAGAAAATTACATGAACAGTTCAAGTACATAGGTTAATATAATCATCCCATATAGCTCCTTCAATAATGTAATTCACCAAATTCTGGGTATTTCATACTAAATTTATTGATGCTAAATTATGCTTTAATTTAACAAATTACTTGTTTGAAGTAAATAGCCAGTTTTGATTTATCATCTACACAGATTTAAAGGTTGCTTTTTGAATGCATCATTACAAAACGTATCTCTATAAATCTGCATTCATTATTCAGCCTACATGCCAAAAAACTAGGAATCTATTACAAATTTGCAATCATTTGGAAGCACTATCAGCAATATGCAAAGATCAGCTGAGTTATATGATTGTTTTCCTTTGGATCTGGCCTAAACATGGTGGCAAAGAATCAGCTGTTGAATGAATGAATGAATGAATGAATGAATGAATGGATGGATGGATGGATGAATGAATGGAATTTGTTAGGTTTAAATATCTCAAATGAAAATATTTATGACTGACAAAACGTTAAAATGTG
Source organism: Candoia aspera (assembly GCF_035149785.1). NCBI lineage: Eukaryota > Metazoa > Chordata > Lepidosauria > Squamata > Candoiidae > Candoia > Candoia aspera. The sequence continues at coordinate 209,274,583 of NC_086153.1, forward strand.
GAAAGTATGAAGCATTCTAGAATATACTGTACATATCTTAATTCTCCATTGGAGTGCACTTAACTTCAAGTTGTTTGTTTTCAGTGCCTTCCTGGTCCAAAGGGTAGGGCAAAATATAACTAGGACAGTGATAGTATTGATTTAGATTTTTTTCCCATTTATGAAGAATTACTAGGGCTTCTGGTGGTTCTTCAGATAGTTGGACAGAATTAACTGTGGAAGCTGGAAGGAAGGCAGGACACCACCACCATTACTACAAAGACAGAATTCTTCTTCTGCACAACATTTCAGTAAATATGTTTTAACTGTCAAATACAAGATGGAAGAGTGGCTGATGATGATAATATGCAGTCAGTTAGAAAATTAAGTCTTTTAGTAAACCCAAGACAGAATATGTTCTATGTAGCTCCAGTGGTGACAATAAGCTATAAGAGACTTATATATTCATTACGATGCATGTAGGTTAATTAAACAAAAGTTTTATTTCTGCAAAAAAATTAATAAATAAACTGTTAGATTTAATTGAATAATATAGGCCAATGAAAAAGAATCACTAGGAAAGAGCAATAAAATTGGCAATAGGTAATGCTTTTATAAAGTCAATGGAGCTACCATAGGTAGAATATTGTCTATAGTTCTGGTTACCAGATTTCACAAAGGGTGTTGTAGAAGTGGTAGATGTACAGAAATTGATCAAGGGAGGGGACTGCCTTCTCTTTAAAGGTGTGTACATACGGAGATGGAGATGGAGATGTATGTATGTATGTATGTATATATGACATAAAGGGAAAATTGATAAAATCAGGTAAGATGTAGAGCAGAGAATTCCACATGCTCAAAATTTATCAGCATAGTGGCCAAATTTAAGTTGTATGATTTGGGGCTTCCCTCCCCCCAGTTTTGGGAGAGTTAGGGTGAAGGTCATCCAAAATAAGACTGAAAAATGTCCTTCCTATAATGTCCTTTCATCCTCAGTTGATCTCCTGCAGCCTTCCAGAAAGTTGGAGCCTGGCTTGAAGTTGCCTGCCTCTGATAAAGACTTTTTTTTTTTGGTCTTCCCACAAGACTGTCAAGTTTGCTACTCGTGATGTTACTTGCCATATACATGTTCATTCAAAGCACTGTGCTATTGAATGTATTTGCTAATAATCCATATGTATGTTTTATGGATTATGTAAAATCATCTAGATAGCTATTGTGGCAAACAAAATTTCAGAGCAACTCTACCCTGGAAGAATCCAGTGAGGTTGTGATCTGAGCATATTGTTCCTAAGTGGGGTGTGTTTAATTGTAGCTATGCCAAGTATTTACTTGAAAACGTTTTCAAGATGAAATTTATGCACAGAAACTCAAGCATATGATAAGTCAAGATAGAATGAAATATATATTTTTGTTGACAACAGAGCTGTAAATATTACTCTCTGCTCTGTGCAAACAAAGGTGCTAGCCTGTAGCTCATCTTCAGCCCAATAGGAAAGAGAAAATAAAATTCACAGTTCCCTTGCCAATATGAAGCAATTTCACAAGGACTGATATGAATCTTCTTGAATGGTATAAGCTCTGTCAATGTTACAAATCATACAAACTGTATTTCCCTTGAAAATTGTCATTAATTTTCCGTTCTGTTCAGTCTGTAATGGATTGTTTCCTTTTGGTAACTGAGGCAGTTGATATAAAAAACAAAATTGTATTAACTAGAAACTTAGTGTCCTGTTCTGTTTAAAATTTGTATAGAGGGTTGCTTAGCTTACTAATATGGGGACACAAGATAAACCAAGTTAGTCTTTGCAGAAATCATGTTATACTGACTTTGAAATCTTTAGAAGGGATACTGATTCATTTCCAGGTACAATGTAACTTGTTGCTTTTAAATTCTGAATAGCTTATACCGAAGATACCTAAGACAAAGCCTCCTCCTGCAAGGTTTATCAAGTTTGGTCACCTGGGAAGGCACATCTATTGTAACATTTGGATCATCTGCCTGCCTCATGGGGCCAGGTTTTTGCCATGGTGGGATTGTAGTATATATGGAACTTCCTTCTTTGTGGGATTATAATTATAATTATTATTAATATTAATATGCCACCCAACTCCCAGTGACTCTGGGTGGTTTACAATTTTTAAAACATTTAAAAACAAAGAACAATACAAAAACAGCATAAGACAAAAGAACACTGATGGCAAATAAATAAATAAATAAAACCCAGAGGGGAACAGAAAGGAAGAAAGGGGCATCCATCATCTGCTCCAAAGGCCTAGGCAAAGAGCCAGTTCTTTAAGGCCCTTCGAAATCAGTAGGCTGGGAGCCTTCAAATCTCAGGGTTAACCTCATTCCAGAGATATGCAGACTTCCACCCACGGAGGCTTTTAAGAATACTTTGAAATGATATGAAGACCTTGGTTGGTTGGTTACTTCATGAAAATAAGTATATGTAAAATGAGATGTCTGTGGAGCAAGCTGGGTATAAGGAAAAATGTCTGAATCTTCTTCTCTCCCTATTGTTAGTTGGCATTTTATTCACACTGTTGTTACTGATTGGAAAATAGAAGGAAAAGGAAAGTATATGTATGCTGGCCTAAACTATCTCCTTTTGTTTGCCTTCTCATTCACTGCTCCATTGTTATGCATACAAAAACACATGTAGAGTTGTAAGAGGTGGTACTGGAGCATGAGCACCTCAATGATGCCATGAGCTAAACCGTGAAGGGCCACCCAAGTCGGGAAGGTCGTGACAGAAAGGTCAGACTAAATGCGATCCCTGGGGAAGGTAATGGCAACCCACCCCAGTATTCTTGCCGTGAAAACTAAATGGATCAGCACAACCAGAGATATGTCAGTATACTATCGGAAGATGAGACTCCCAGGTCGGAAGATGGTCAAAATGCTACTGGGGAGGAACGGAGGATGAGTTCAACTAGCCCCAGACGTGATGACGCAGCTAGCTCAAAGCCGAAAGGACGGCTAGCGGCTGATGGTGCTGGTGGTGAACGGAGAATCCGATGTTCTAAGGATCAACACACCATTCAGACCTGGAATGTAAGATCTATGAGCCAGGGCAGACTGGATGTGGTTATTGGTGAGATGTCAAGATTAAAGATAGACATTTTGGGTGTCAGTGAACTGAAATGGATTGGAATGGGCCACTTCACATCAGATGACCACCAGATCTACTACTGTGGACAAGAGGACCACAGAAGAAATGGAGTAGCCTTCATAATTAATAGTCAAGTGGCTAAAGCAGTGCTTGGATACAATCCAAAAAACAATAGAATGATCTCAATTTGAATTCAGGGCAAGCCATCTAACATCACAGTGATCCAAATATACGCCCCAACCATAGATGCTGAAGAAGCTGAAGTAGAGCAGTTCTATGAGGATCTGCAGCACCTACTGGACAACACGCCTAAAAGAGATGTTATTTTCATCACGGGAGACTGGAATGCTAAGGTGGGCAGTCAAATGACAACTGGAATTACAGGTAAGCATGGCCTAGAAGAACAAAACAAAGCAGGACATAGGCTGATAGAATTTTGCCAAGACAACTCACTCTGCATAACAAACACTCTCTTCCAACAACCTAAGAGATGGCTTTATACATGGACTTCACCAGATGGACAACACCGAAATCACATTGACTAAATCCTTTGCAGCCAGAGGTGGCGGACATCTATATAGTCGGTAAAAACAAGACCTGGAGCTGACTGTAGTTCAGATCACGAACTTCTTATTGCACAATTTAGGATCAGACTAAAGAGAGTAGGGAAGACCCACAGATCAGCTAGGTATGAGCTCACTAATATTCCTAAGGAATATGCAGTGGAGGTGAAGAATAGATTTAAGGGACTGGACTTAGTAGATAGGGTCCCGGAAGAACTCTGGACAGAAGTTTGCAACATTGTTCAGGACGTGGCAACAAAATACATCCCAAAGAAAGAGAAAACCAAGAAGGCAAAGTGGCTGTCTGCTGAGACACTAGAAGTAGCCCGAGAGAAGGAAAGCAAAAGGCAACAGTGATAGGGGGAGATATGCCCAATTAGATGCAAAATTCCAGAGGTTAGCCAGAAGACATAAGGAATAATTTTTAAACAAGCAATGCGTGGAAGTGGAAGAAGATAATAGAATAGGAAGGACAAGAGACCTCTTCCAGAAAATTAGAAACATTGGAGGTAAATTCCAGGCAAAAATGGGTATGATCAAAAACAAAGATGGCAAGGACCTAACAGAAGAAGAAGAGATCAAGAAAAGGTGGCAAGAATATATGGAACACCTGTACAGGAAGGATAGCAATATCGGGGATAGCTTTGATGGTGTGATCAGTGAGCTAGAGCCAGACATCCTGAAGAGTGAGGTTGAATGGGCCTTAAGAAGCATTGCTAATAACAAGGCAGCAGGAGACGATGGCATCCCAGCTGAACTGTTCAAAATCTTGCAAGGTGATGCTGTCAAGGTAATGCATGCTATATGCCAGCAAATTTGGAAAAGACAAGAATGGCCATCAGACTGGAAAAAAAATCAACTTATATCCCCATACCAAAAAAAGGGAAACACTAAAGAATGTTCAAACTATTGAACAGTGGCACTCATTTCACATGCCAGTAAGGTAATGCTCAAGATCCTGCAAGGTAGACTTCAGCAATTCATGGAGCGAGAATTGCCAGATGTACAAGCTGGGTTTAGAAAAGGCAGAGAAACTAGGGACCAAATTGCCAATATCCAATGGATAATGGAAAAAGCCAGGGAGTTTCAGAAAAAAACATCTATTTCTGTTTTATTGACTATTCTAAAGCCTTTGACTGTGTGGACCATAACAAATTGTGGCAAGTCCTTAGTGATATGGGGATACCAAGTCATCTTGTATGCCTCCTGAAGAATCTGTATAACGACCAAGTAGCAACAGTAAGAACAGACCACGGAACAACGGACTGGTTTAAGATTGGGAAAGGAGTGCGGCAGGGCTGTATACTCTCACCCTACCTATTCAACTTGTACGCAGAACACATCATGCGACGTGCTGGGCTTGAGGAATCCAAGGCTGGAGTTAAAATTGCTAGAAGAAACATTAACAATCTCAGATATGCAGATGATACCACTTTGATGGCTGAAAGTGAAGAGGAACTGAGGAGCCTTATGATGAAGGTGAAAGAAGAAAGTGCAAAAGCTGGCTTGCAGCTAAACCTCAAAAAAACCAAGATTATGGCAACCAGCTTGATTGATAACTGGCAAATAGAGGGAGAAAATGTAGAGGCAGTGAAAAACTTTGTTTTTCTAAGTGCAAAGATTACTGCAGATGCTGACTGCAGTCAGGAAATCAGAAGACGTTTAATCCTTGGGAGAAGAGCAATGACAAATCTCAATAAAATAGTCATGAACAGAGACATCACACTGACAACAAAGGTCTGCATAGTTAAAGCAATGGCATTCCCTGTAGTAACATAAGGCTGCAAGAGCTGGACTATAACAAAGGCTGAGAGAAGGAAGATAGATGCTTTGGAACTGTGATGTCGGAGGAAAATTCTGAGAGTCCCTTGGACTGCAAGAAGATCAAACCAGTCCATACTCCAGGAAATAAAGCCAGACTGCTCACTTGAAGGAATGATATTAAAGGCAAAACTGAAATACTTTGGCCACGTAATGAGAAGACAGGACATCCTGGAGAAGATGGTGATGCTAGGGAGAGTGGAGGGCAAAAGGAAAAGGGGCCGACCAAGGGCAAGGTGGATGGATGATATTCTAGAGGTGACAGACTCATCCCTGGGGGAGTTGGGGGTGTTGACGACCAACAGGAAGCTCTGGCGTGGGCTGGTCCATGAAGTCACGAAGAGTCAGAAACGACTGAACGAATAAAAAACAACAACAGTCTTGTAGGAACAGGTTATAAAGGAAGAGAAATAGATTTGGTCTTAGCTTTCAATTGTCCATCAGCTCATTTGATTCCACAGAATAATTCTAAGGGTCTATGAAGAAGCTAGATCGAAGAAGAAAGTGTTCCTATAAGACTCCAGCCTTCCACCCTAAGAATGCAGCTTTCTAAGACCAGTGTGTGTGTGTGTGTGTGTGTGTGCACGAAAGGATAAAATGGTGTCTTAGGTCTTGTAGAAATTTAAAGAACCCATAAGCACTCCTTAATATCCCCCCCCTTTTTTTTTTGACTGAGAGGTGGGGTTAAGGAGCAAAAATTGTCCCTTAACACTCAAAAGTCTGTGTCAAATCAAGTGTTGTGATCTGGAAAATAACTGATCATCTATCATGACAGAGAGAATCATGTCTGCCAATAGCCAATAGGAGGTATCTTTGTCCCTCTATTTTCTAGTCAATCAATAAGTTCATTTTCATTAAAATGTAATAATTATAGTTATTGTAAATTGTAGTTTGAAGTAAATAATGGTTAATAGTTAATGGCTGAATAACTGATACAGTCATAATACATGTATTACAGGAAATTCCTATTTTAATTGTTTGTTACGTCTTAAAATGCCATGACCTTAAATACCCCCAAAATATGTCTATTCCTGGACTGAGATGTTAAGCTCTAGGAAAAAAAGTTTAGATATGGTGCTAAAGTTTGCTTTGATTGGAGCAGCTTATAAACCCAGCAAAATAAAGTGCCAGTGACAACATTTGTTTAGGTTGCTAATTATGATTGGTTGTTAATCTGTATTATTTTTAATTCCTAAGCAATTTACAGCATTTAATGTGCAAAATGAGTATTGCATCTAAACAGTGTTGAATAAGGCTCTGCAGTTTTAAGTGAATTTAATTCAAGTGTTAGGATATATAATTTGATATTTCTGCCAGGGACACCAAAAGCAGTGTTAAAATGTTCTTAATGACATTTTAAGATACAGGCTAATTAGTCTGTACTTAATTTGCCTCTAAATTAGATATTGCCACATAGGGTCTAAAATGCAATGTAAAATTTTTAGTGGTTGGTTCCAAGATATACTTGAATTACCAGGGAGCCAGAATGGGGGGAATTTAAAAGGAAGCACTGAATATTATAATCAACTTGCTGAGCAATAATTTGGTTGCAAATTTCAAAGAAATTCTGCTTATTTGTTCAACAAAAATGATACAGAAATTAAAAGCCTTATTCATTAAAAATGCATCCATTAGTTAAGTAGGGTTGTTGTTATTGTTGATGATTATACTTAGGAAAGTATAGAATATGCTTTTTAGGTTAAGGGGAAAGTTTTGTAATTTATCAGAATTTTGTTATATCAATTAAAGAATACTGAATTAATGTAGTGCTAAAATGCTACAAATATCTAGCCATATAATATATTGTTCAATGAACTATTTCATAAGTCATGTTACTTCTCCTTTTTATTTCTTCCAACCTAATGGAATATTGGAAATAAATTATGCCTGCCCATCACCAGGATAACTCTCTGAAAACAGATCAGGGCCAAATTTGAGAAGGTGGGAAAAGAAAAATTGAGTTTGAAAATGGTCCGGATCCAGTGAAGTCTGCAAAGGAACACAACCCTGAAAAATTCCTTCTATGTAACTATGTAACTTCTATGTAACTATGTGACTATGGAAGAGGCACTTGGACTACAGCTCAAAAGGTTGCTGATTATTATGGTCTAAGCCCCTTCCCTTGTTTATATGACCAAGACTAAAACTTTTGCTCCCGGCCCTATGCTTCCCCATGTACACATACATATACATACCAGATGCAACAATAAGGGGAGAGAAGAAACTCATTGCAAGAGAAGAATCCAACTGAGCCTCATGGGGAAAAAAATATTTTACCCTCAGAATTACTCTTTGGTTATAAAAGAAAATTTCTACCTTGCCTCTCCTATACATCTCACCTCACTGTTAGCATAGAATGTGTAACCTCTGCCTCCAGTATGTCAGTCCACCGTTATGCCTTAGTAAAGTATTATACATATTTTTAAAAAAAGCTTCCTGCAAACAGCAATGTTCTGCTTCTAGTTAATAGTGATAACTTCAAACTTAGCATGATCTGATAGAATATGTATTTGGTATGTGCAACAAGACTTGGTCATTGCATCCTTTTCCCTCCTTGTCATCTGGGTTCCTTCCTCAGAAGAGGCATCAGGGGATGAGAATGAGAACTATTGTGACCCAGAGCTCAGGTCACAGAACAGAAGCCGAAACAGAACCTGTCTTTGTGATACCCCTGAATTCTTCAGCTCCAATCTCTGATGCACAGCTTCTGAGCTAAAAGCAAGGCCATCAGTGCCAAGTGGTGTAAGAGTGCACTGAACAGGAGAAGAGCACAGACCTCAGGATGGAGTTCCCTGGTAGACCCTGTCATCATAGTTCTTATGATGAGCATTAACTGGATCTGGGAGGGAGACAGAGGCTGGCATTTTTGAAAAGCAGTATGGTTGGAATCAGTGCCTGAGGTGTTCTCCTAGGTATCTCAAGCTTCACCAGGGCCATAAACACTCTTCTAGCATGACCTTTCTTACATTATTTACTGGCTTTGGATCCACAGTTGATTTGATAACTCTTTGGCACTATGATCTAGAACAGGGATCAGCAAACACTCAGATCCTGCCTGACCTCTGCCTCTGCAAGCACAGCTGGCTGGTCTGCAGGCCAAGGAATGTGGCAGCCATTGGCCAGTGCCACTCCACCAGCAAGGAGGCCACTGATAGGCTGCTGCTGCCCAAGATGCCCCTCCCCTAGCCCTCAGCCTCACCCCTCACCCCAGGAGCTCAGCTGAGGTGGGCCATATAAAAACAGACAGTGGGCCAGGTTTGGCTCGTAGGCTGTAGTTTGCTGACCCCTGCTCTAGAACTTTGTTAGTTGATTCTCTTGATCCCTGCACACATATTTTTCCTGAGGGACAGGACACTCTCATTTGCATAATCTTATGGAAAGTTCCAGAATAGAAAGGATGCTGGACAATGTTTGTGGTAATGGGGAGATAAATCATCATTACATATATTTTACTGTAATGTATGTTACATGTATTTACATAGGGTTCACCCCTCACCCCTCCAATTATTTTTAAGCACTGTCCAAATTATGCTTGCATTTGGGATCAGAATTAACTATATTGGATTTCCTTTTAAATAAAAGAAAAGGGAAGTAAAAAAGAAAAGAAAAGAAAAAAGGTTTGTCTGCTGAATTTAACTGAACATAGTGAGTTGAAGAAGGAATGTTAAGAATGTTGTTTTTAGTATAAATTATTACCAGAATATACTAGTGAAAAGGAGAAAAGGTTTTGGCACATACTTATGGATTAAATAGGAGTTACAGAAAACATGCATTATACGTTTGGTAGATCTGGCATCCTTCTGTAGCTTTTCATATAATTTCTAATAATAATGGTCATATACCTAGCAAGACCTCATTGTTCCACAAATGTCTATTATGTCCTGTGGCAGGAAAGAGACAGAGAGCAAGCCCTCAATGATTTTGCAATAATTTGTAATTTCAGAAAGGCCTGTTTTGAGTTTGTCAGTATGAGCCACAGGGAATTGATTATAATTTCCAGCCTTCTATTAAACTACTGTTATCTAACTTTGACTGTTGTTAGAGAAAACCTTACATGGCACAGGACCAGGTTATCTGCAGGACCGCCATTCCCTGAGGGTATTTGCCTGTCCCACCAGGGCGGATAGAGTAGGCATGCTCCAGGTCCCTTCCCTTAAACATTGCCATCTGGTGAGCCCTGGAAGTGTGCCTTTTCCATTGAAGTTCCTGCCCTGTGGAATACCTTCCCCCTGAGATCTGACAGGCCCCTACCCTTTTATCCTTCTGGAGAGCACTCAAGGCCTGGCTCTTCCCCCAGGCATTGGGATAGGGTGAAGTCAGAGCAGGATTAGAATGTCTGAGTTGTATCAGGGAAATATGGTTGTAGCCCCAGCATTTTTCTCTTCCTGGTTTTACTGTTTCTTTGGTTCTTATTGCTGTATATATTGTTTTATTTGGGGGTTGTAAGCTGCCCAGAGTTTGACTTTAAGATGGGCAGCTATACAAATGCAATAAATAAATAAAGGGCTTAGATGTAGAAAGGTTATTGCTGTACTAGATAAAGTGAAATGGTGTGTTCTTTAATGCTTTCAGAAGCAGCTGCTGGTTCAGAATGCAGCCCTGTGGACAGGATTTGGTATCTCATGGTATGCTCATATAGCACCACTGCTCAAAAGTTCCCAGTATACTTCCAAGTGCAATTCAAGGTGCTAGTTATCACCTATAAAGCCCTATATGGCATAGGGCCAGCTGTTTGGGGGGCCACCTGTCTCCTATTGTTTCTGCTCATCCCACTGGATCTGGCAGGGATGGCATGTTCCAGGTCACTTTTGTCAAGCAATGCCATCTTTCTGGGCCCAGGTGTCATACAGAACAGCATTCCCCTGGGATTCAGATGGCCCCATCCTGTTAGCCTGTCATAAGGCACTTAAAACCTGGCTGTTACCCCAGGCGTTTGGTCTGGGGCATTAACAAACTCTGCTAGTTAAGTGGGTGTTGATGTGTTGTTGCCTGGTAAGTGGGGAATGCCCCCCCCCCAGATTGTAGATGTTGGTTATTTGAATTATTGTTCATTGTTTCATGGTATTTGGTTTTCAGCTTTTGTACGCTGCCCAAAGTCATTGCTGAGATGGGCAGCTAGATAGATACTGTGGATGGATGGATGGATGGATGGATGGATGGATGGATGGATGGATGGATGGTTAGATAGATAGATAGATAGATAGATAGATAGATAGATAGATAGATAGATAGATAGATAGATAGATAGAGGCAGAGGTCAAAATACCACCTCTGAATTAAAAGGAAGAAAGTAGGAGCAGGATGAAAGTTTATGAAGAGAAATGAAAGCTGTGAATAGTATATTATGATACACATATTATAATGGAGCATTGGCAATGGTAATCCTTATAGCAGAGCTAGAGGTGATAGCCTAACGTGTATCTGTTTGTTTGTCTGTTTGTTTATCAAAGCAATACAAAAAAGTGAATTTAAAAAAGAATATCTGTTCACTATTTGGTACAATTAGGGAAATCACATCTTGGATTCCAAATTCTCAGTGGCAGTAGATGGCAGTAATATGGTGAAATTTCTGGTATCTTTCCTGTCTAGTAGTTGTTTAGATTTTTGCAACCCAGATATGGTTATGATTCAATATGCAATAATTACTTATATTATCAATTAAATATTTTTTTTTCATTTTTCTGGTACCTCAGCAGTTTGTAAATCTTCCTGTATTGTAACTTCTTTTCTCAAAATAGAGAAATTTTAAATTGTATGTTGCATGCTATGTATAATATGGTATAGCAATGCAGTTAATTGTTATATACAATTAAGAAAAAAAATGCTTAAAAGATGCCTACGTAGGCTATATTTGCTAGGAATAATATGTACATGGGAATAGTGGGCATTGGTATGTGGTGAATGGAAATCCTCCCACCCTATCCCCTCTCGAGCCCTCTAAAATGGCAAATTGTGAGCTGAAACACTATGAGACATGCAGAAACTCTGGACAGCAGTCACTGCTTTTAAGACATCTGAAATACAGAAAACAATCAGCAGAATAAAAAGGATTGAGAAAGGGAAGACTCTAAGTGGACACCCAGTCATATTGTAAGATTGGTTTATATTATAGTCTCTTTCTCTAAGTAAAAGGTGGTTCAGTTTATCTTTAGCCTAAATAGACATTTCCTGCATCTATAAATGTAATATGCTTATGGAATGATTGGTAGTCATTGAAAGATTTATCCTCCATGTGTTTCTTTAAACTCTTCATGGAGTAAAATCCATAGTTTAACTGCATGCTATCTGAAGATCTTGCTTACGGGCAGAAAATTTCTTATGCTGTCATTCCAAAATGCTCAGCATTGACGTTTGCTGTTCTATGTCTCCTTTGTAACAAAATAATCCTTTGTTTAAATATAGACTTCTAATAATAAGAAGCAATAACTGGATTTTATTAGAAAAAAAATCAAGTAGTGTTTTTGTTTTGTTTTGTTTTGTTTTTACTCTACCTTAAGACTGGGAAGATCACAATGCATTTTTATAGCTTTAAATGTATAATTTTACCAAAATAAAATTAAAAAGTATGTAAGGATAGCAGTCTTGAATTTATCACACATATTTGTGATTCTTATTGCTTATAGCATAATTCACTCTTATGATTAGTTAGAAGCTCACATAGTTCTTCCTTTGGGAAAATATGTGTATGAAAAAGCCATAATAATTAGTACTATTACTCACTGTGAAAAATTACAACTTTTAAAGTGTAATATTATTACCTTTATTACAACAGGACACTTTTATCTGAATCTCCTCCAACTTCCAACAAACGAACTTAAAGTCAGGAAACCTCACCCCACCAACACTGGCAGGGCAAGGTACTATATATAAACAGGCAGCAAACACCACACTCACTAGCACTGATGATGTTACCTAGTTGGGTAATGAAATGTCTGCAAGTGAACAACCAAGCTCAGAGAGCACCAAGAACTCCACAGAACTTAAATATGATAGCACTTTTTTAAAAAAAATCCATTTTACTATGACTAAATTTTACTTAAACAGACTTTACTATACATATTGTATGATTTGCATACAGCTAATAGCACCAGCTCTTTCAGATGTATAGTACAGTTCCTCTAGTATTATTTCTATAATTTTTCATATTGAAGTAACACAACTAATTTCATATTCTTTTCACTATGACAGATATACGGCATATGGCAGTTGACTGGCTTACTGGGAACTTCTATTTTGTGGATCATACAAGTAACGCAATCTTTGTATGCAACTTTAATGGAACAGTGTGTGTTACCCTGATTGATCATGATCTTCATAATCCCATGGCAGTTGCTGTGGATCCTAGTTTGGGGTAAGGTGCTTAATAATACAAAATATTTATTTAATATAATATTTATATTTCCATGCCAAAAACAAAAGAAAAGAAAGAATTGGTTAATGTCAAAGTCCCCTTTGGAACAAAAAATTGTCATCTATCTGTCTGTCTGTCTGTCTGTCTATCATAATCTATCCTTTAATATAAAATGTAAGCAAAAGAGATGGCTGAGGTAGAATATTTATCAGCCTATATCCAAAGCAGTGAGCAGTTGGATTGACCCCTTCCAATAAATTACAAGCCTATTGTTTTGAATAACAGTCACCTTTCCATGCTACATAGCAAACCCAGTTTTGAAATGTGATGGGACTTTCAAAAGAAATACATTGTATGGAATTAGGGAAGAAGTATTTTGTTCAGGTTTCTTTAAAAAAAAAATCTAGTAGTATGCCTAAGCTCTCGGACACACTTCTTTTTACCTTAGGTAAAGCACTGCACTTATTTCTGTAATATCCTATGATTCTTAAGCCTGCCAGGAGTAAGTAGGGGAGAAAACAAATTCAGTTTTTTTATACAGTTGGTGGTTGGTTGCTGGACATAAGAGATTTGCAGTGCTATCTGGTATATGTTTATTAAAAGTAAGCATCAGTGAAATTGGTGAGCTTTATTTCCAGTTGTTTCCAGCTGTGTAGAATTGTGGATATAAAGGTTGGTGAGGGCTGTATCTTACCTTCATTTGTGAAATACCACAACTAATATTTATTTCTTCCTCTATCCCTGATGCTATTATATGCTGTACAACGGCTTGTATATTCTTAATACAACAGAGAAGATGAAAGTCCTACTTCCTAACTGTGATTTGAAAAAAAAGAAGAAACTGTTTTGGACATGTCCAGTTGTGATTTTAAACTCACTTAAATCACAGGACCATTATAGCTACAGAAATGAAAAAAATGGAACTTGCTTCCATTGTCTTGATACTAAACACCTATATTTAACAATGGGCATTGTTTATTGGAGATATGCATACAGACACACACACAAGTGCTGCTTCCCCAGTTGCCTGACATCTATTTGAATGATCGTTCCACCCACCTCCCTTGCCCTTGGATTCTGACTCCTAGGCCCATTCCTGGCAGCACCATTGTGCATTGTATTGCAGCCTGGGTATGGATACTCTTGGAATTGTGATTTAATTTAAATGATGAATAAACATGCAACCTTCATGGGTCGGCACAGCTTTGTCTTCCTTGTGTCTTACAGCCACCAGTTCCTATGGGAGGTCCCGACATAAAATATTATTCAGATATGCTGCCATAATTGACTTTGGTTGTAATCAAACTCCTTAGAACAATCTAACCTTTCAAAATAGCAGTAGAATTGGAAAAGTAATTTCTTAGTCCCTCTGTTAATTCATTTTGATATGCAAAATATAGAAAGGTATGGTGCAGAAAGAGAGGGCAGCCACAAAGTAGAGCGGTTAAGTCATCCTCAGTCCTGCTGACTTACTCAAGCCAGGTAGAAGACAGCACCTGGTTTTCCTCCCCTGCCCTCCATGCCACACTCCAGACCAAAACCCAGAGTATTTACTGCCATTTGTCAAGGACACAGAGGACAGTTTATGTGTCAATTCAGTTTTTTCTCTCTCTGTAAATCAGTGTCGCTCAAACATGGCAACTTTAAGGTGTGTGGACTTCGACTCCCAGAATTCCCCGGCCAGCAGGGAGAACACATCCACACATTGTAAAGTTGCCAAGTTTGAAAGACACTGCTGTAAGAGAAGATGCTTTGGATTCAGTTCTGGTATGGAGCTCTTGCTGGGAGCATCCTACCCCTCCTGAAGAGTCCTTTATCATATATTCAGGTATCATAGAATTTTTTTGTACAAGCAGAAGGCAGAGGGAAATCACCATGATCCTTTTTGGTTAGCACCAGGAAAGAACTAATGGGATTACACTGTAAGAGACAAGGGAGAAAATTCATTGTCAACTTTTGATTATGGGAAGACTAAGAGTTAAGGAATAAACAGTATTAAAATAATCATCCCAATCTCTTAGGGACTGTAATTGTATTTCTTAAAAAAAAAACATTTACCTGATAGACAGATAGACAGACATGCATATTCTAAAAAAAAAAAAAGTTTAGAAAGTTTTGAATAGGGGAAATGTTTCATTATTTGAACACCCTGATAACTACCAGACGAATATGTTAATAAGCATTAGTTTACTACATTAAACATGAACAGGTGCTTAATGAAAGAGGTGTGGATTTTGAAGTGGCTATTTCATGTACGTTTATCTTCTTTTTGTAGATAGGATTGTCGCAGCTGTATGCCATAAGACTGTATTTAATAAATAGGAAAATATTTACTGCAGAAACAGCTTGTCATCCATATGTGGACTTTTGTCACTCTTTACTAAACCTCTGATTGAATATTAAGATGAAGGCTTAGTTGTGACAAGAACAGCTTGTGTGTAAACTATGCAAAGGAAGCTGTATAATATAATTTTCAAACAGAACAACAGATGGTAAACTTGACTTGATCTGACTGGAGTGATTTTCCTAAAGGAATTAGTAGAAGTTGTATTTAAGATGATGTGTTTAGTAATTCCCTTAAGAAAGAACAAAAATTTTCAAATCATCCATCAGCTTTTTCAAGTTCTTTTACTTATATGATGTATTTGGATTTTGTTTGCTGAATTCTAAACGATTCATCTGCCAAAGAATGTTGAAGTATTCCTTTTTTTTAAAAGTGAACTTGCCCTAGTAGAACTTAAGATAATATCTTGTCTTAAATATAAGACAATATGATGCAGAATAATTTAAGAAAAAAGTTACTGTGTGAAACATTTATCATAATGTTTTTCCTAAGCTTCCAATATTTGCTTATGTACAGAAGATGAAGAGTTTTAAAATCAATCTATTCAGGGAAGATTCAAAGAAAATGTTTCTGTTTAGTTTTACATTTAACACTGTCTCAAATAATAGCGACATAGTGGAGGGCTATTGAGGATTGAGTAACAGTGGTGGAGTACATGTTCTTAACACACTCAGTGCTTTTGCCAGTCCTGGATCAGCTACATGCCATGTGATCTCACAATGTCATCCATAGCTTCTGGGTCAATTGACTCCAGTACAGCTGTAATTCAGTAGCAAATACACTAAATCCAGTTTTGCAGTGGAATTTTGCAATGCAAATTTCCCATTAGCAGGAACTCTTGCCTCACCTGCCTTCTGGCTCCTCAGCAGTCCCAATAGAGATTAAACCATTCAGCTTAAGATGTTCCATACTATAATTTTTATTGTGCTTTTAATATATTGAGTAGAATAATTTTAACACACACCCACACTCATGCACCATTGCAAATGAATGCCTAGATGATTTAAACACCCAGTAAATAAATGGGGGTGAGGGGTTTGGGGAAGGGAAGAATAGGACACTGATTGGATCCTGTTATGGCAACTACAGGATGTACTGTTTGCATGATGTTCAGTATATGCTTTTGAAGCTGGTGATGTTGAGGATAGCCATGGGTTAGTTTGAAGAAGATTTTGAGGGTTTAAGAACTAAAAACAGTATTGTTGTAGAATGGACCTTAACTACCCTAAGGCATCTTCCTATGGTATTGTTATATCATGACAAATTTCAAATGTATGAAGGACAAATTATGATGTGATATTCTTTGTCTATATAATGGAAGCAATACTGAATATATGAAAAAAATGGATGTTACGCAATACGGATCATAATCTGATTATTGTGGGGTCAATATAATGGAAATATTCTAATCAGGTAGAACAAACAAGGCTTTACTCTTAAACCTTTTGTTTTGTTTTACCTAATATTGTTACTGCTTACTTTATTAGCCTGAAAATAAAGTGATTTCAAAATAAAAGTGATGATGGCAACAGCAATTGCATGATACACAATGCAGCTGGCAACATGAACATTGCTTGGCAATAAAGGGATAGGAATGAATGTAGCATAGTAGGTGATTGCATGTGTAAAGTTCCCAGCAATACTCATCATGGAGTCACTAAGGCAGACTTCTCTCTTCCTATTTCAGATTCAGCCTCAGGTTTGAATAAAGGGATGCAGGGCTTTTTTATATATCTGTATCTATATCTATACTTATATCTATATCTATATCTATATAAATAAATTCATTCATTCATTCATTATGATTGGCCAGGATTCTAAAGATCGTGTAAGATATCCTACATGTCAAGGGAGGTTAGCCAATGTTTAAAGCCATTTTTGAACTTCAGGAAAGT
Source organism: Candoia aspera (assembly GCF_035149785.1). NCBI lineage: Eukaryota > Metazoa > Chordata > Lepidosauria > Squamata > Candoiidae > Candoia > Candoia aspera. The sequence continues at coordinate 209,291,652 of NC_086153.1, forward strand.
TCCAGAAACAAATTTATTACAGAGCAGGATAAACCCTGCCCCTCAAAAAGGAAAAGTAGGCTATGGACATATAGCAAATACAGTCAAGCCGAGATGTGCTGAATCAACCCTTGAGAAACCTGGAAATCAGCCAATGTATAAATATTTCTTTCTGTGCATGAAATGAAGTTATCAAATTACAAATCTAACATTTGAAGCTGTACTGTTACAATGAAGTTTTCTTTTTGTTTTTCACTCCAACTTTGAAGTGAAAATTTATTCTCAAGACTCTTTGGCATCAAGGCTTTTCACACTGCTTTTTACTGTCAGCCCTTTCCAGCAATGACTATCTCACCATTCCCACATACAGTAGTAGAGAAATTCTATGAGATAGATGGTGGGAAGGGAAGGGAAGGCAAAACGGTTTATATTGATGGGGAAATACCAGCAGTGATATTATAGGTACCCCCTGTGCAAATTTGCTACCCAAACCATGTGTAACAGCTGCAGTTGAATTCTTGTCTCCTAGTAGTTCAGGATGATGTGAGTAATATTGAAGAAAAAATGGAAGATGCACAGAAATGAAATGCTTTCTGAAACTGTGTAAGTCTCCTTGGTTAAGCTCTCAGATTAATTATGGCATTTTGAAAGACCATCAGCTTCATTTAAAAAGAAAAAAAAGCAAGTCCAGTGATTCATACATGTGTTTGATATTTTTATGGTAGATCTCTGAAATACTGGATTTATTTGAGGGTTTTTTTGTCTTATAATTTATTGTCAGACTGCTATATTGTATACAAATCAATTTTCTAGGTTCTATATCTTTGAATTAATCAGAAACCTCTTTTTTACTCTATTTTACACTGAGTGTATCATGAAGATGTACTGTGTTTAGGTGTATTTATTTGTGTGTAGTGTTTTGGAGTAACTGTTCTCAACCATTTCCACCAAGCAGAATGTTGTTAGATATTGTTTAATGTATCAGCTTCAGAGCTATTTTCTTATTTAATGATACATTAATTGAAATTTGTTCTTTTCATGCTATGGCAATTGTTGAGAAAACAGATATTTGTAAAATGTTCCTATCATATTATTAATTTCTGATGCAATATGGAGGCTCAAGAACAAATAAATCTCCCAGTGAATAACCTTCCAATATCTTTGCTTCAACATCAACCTTCATTAAACTATTGCCAGCTGAAATATGCAGTGCAATCCTATTTGGAAGCAAGTTCTAGTAAACTGAGCAAAGGATTTCATCCATAACCTGCTATTGCTCACAAATGCAATATATGAAATAATAAGGAATTACTTGTATAGTATTTCCCCTCATCACCAACTATATACAATTAGAATTCTGCCTTTAAAGGGTAGTTCTTTCAAGTTAAAAGGTGTTCCTTCCAGGTGAATATGAGCTTTGACTCATTATTATAGAAATATACTGTTGTTTTAGATTTATAGGACTAACGAATCAAATCTGTGGTAATGTTTGAATCAGAATAATGTGTGCATTTGTTGTTCTAAATATGCACAGTAGGAATCAGAAACATAATGAATCACACATCAACCATTCATTCATTCATTCATTCATTCATTCATCTGCATGATTTATTTGGCCACCCACCTCACAACAGTGACTCTGGCCAGTATACAAGGATTAAAACACAAACCACAGCATACAGCCCATGGCACCCAAGGATAAAACAGTGACCCCATTCATAGAGAAACACATCAACAGCAGCAGAGTTTACCTAACTTTCTGGCCCAAACACCTGGGCAAACAGCCAGGTCTTCAGTGCCTTGTGATACACTAACAGGGTCAAGATCATCTGGATCTCAGGGGATGCTGTTCCATAGGGCAGGCACTGCCACTGAGAAGGCAGTAAGAAGATCCAACAAGGTGATATTTGCCAATGGCAGCAATGGCAAAATTAACAGCATGACTAAATTTAAGCAAGAATAGCCTCCCTATGTATTGCATATCACACAACAAGGCAAACTCAGAAACTTAGAGCATGGTTTTTAAAGGGAAAATTTTTAAATGTAAATATAGTAACCAGAAGCAATTTTATTGTTCATGAATAATTTTGTGTGATCACCAGTCAGGTACAGTGGGTGGGAATCTAGAATTTATTGTTTTTACTGATTGTTTTTAGTATTTCTTTTCTTTTTTCTTTTCATAATGACAGTCATTTTACATAATGACAAACAGTGGTGATATCAGTGTCAATATTAACATTTGGGGTTTTATAGTGATTCACAGTTGTCTCTCAAGATGATATAATTAATTTAGATTTATAATTTCAATTAATTAATTAATCATTGAAATAATGACATAATAAAATAATGATTTTTATGTTTTATAACAATTGTAAATTCTGTTCATTTACTTATGTTTTATTTTCCATCCATTATCTTTTCTTTTGTGTAGTCATTTATTTTATTCTTTAAATGTTTTAAAGTAAAATTATTTTTTTTAATGACATCGTTTGATAAAAGGGACATGACTAGAGCATGCTCCCTCTTTTACATCTGAGTACCTAGAATTTAAGTATCTAGAATTTAAATATTGAGTGTATACATTATATCCATGAAGATATGTTTAATAAAGCCTAACTCTGGCTTTACATACATTAAACTGCCTCTGTAATTTCTGTGATGGTGTAAATAATATATTTTATGAGCATTTTTCCAACTAGGAAGAATTTATTTTTCAATTTATTTGTATAAGTATTCAAATATAAATATTTTTATGGAAAATTGGTATGATAGGCATAACATTAGTGTCCCAGATCTTAGTTTGGCTGTAGAAATTCAAATATGTGAAACAGTTCTTACTTTCTAGGAGATGAATGTATATAACAATTAGTATTTCCATATTATTAAGTGCACATTTATTTTCAGAAAATAAGCATCCTATTCATCTGTGGATTGTATATGTATGTATGAATATATGTTTCTTTATATGGAAAGGAATGTGATATTTCTTAAAAAGGAGGAAATTATCTGTGTGTATGTTTGTGGTGTGTAGTGTTTGTGTAGGATTATCCAAGAGAAGCAAAGCAACGGTATTAAAAAAAAATGAAACAATTACTTCATCACTTGAGTTACATTTGTTCCCAGTTAATTTCTAATGAAGAAGTTGTGATATGTAAGTTAAAGAAAATGAAATGACATTGTATGAGAACTATTTTGTTGAAAAAAAATTGTCATAGATATATTGGAAAAACAGCCCAGAAAATGAATGAACAGTAATGAAAAATCAAATACTCACCCTAATCCATTTTGTATAATAATGTATTGTCTTTTTCACTTCATCAGAATGAGATTTGTAATTGCTTTCCCCTCGGTTCTCTTAATCTGATAAACAATGTTAAAGGACCGTTCTTTTTCTAGACACAAAATACAAAATTAGAACTGCCACTACCAGTCCCTGTATTCTTCCATCTTGCAAATTAGTATTATTCTCACATTGGTGCAAATATGTTACTTCTCATCAGACATTTAATTTTATCTTTGTTGTCACAGATTTGAAAAACAGGTTGTATAGGAAATGGTTGTGAACAAATAATAGGCTTATGAAGTAATATCCAATAAACTTTTATGAAGTAAAATCCAATAAAAGACCTAGAATAAAAGTAATCATTTATATCCATATTTTATGGATTTTGTTTGTTTGTTTGTTTTAGTCATCAAATAACTTGGATTGTATTGCCTCCAAGAAGAAGTCCTTGTAAATGCAGACCTGTGTCCTATGTGCTTCCTCCCATCCCTACTCCCACTGGTTTTAATTTGTTCTATCCATCTATAGCCTTTGACAGAATTTTGCTTGGTAAAGAAGGATGGATGGATGGATGGATGGACGGACTGAGGTCAGGCCCTGGCAAATGTTGGGAAATTAGTGTGGATAATTTCCAGTTTAATTTGCACCTAGCACACCTCTAATCAATCCCCATAATAAGATCAGAGCAAGCAAACATGCCACTCAATTCAGCTAACAAAAATTATAGCTTCATGTTTATTTAACATCAGTAAGCATCAAAAGCAATTAAATGGCAAAAATGAGACAAAAGGCAGACCAAAGCAGGGAGGTAGAGAGAAATGAATAACAGACAACAATTTATATTTTCTATATATCTATCTCTATCTATGAAAAGGCACAGAACTTTCAAAGCCACCAGGAACAGTTCTAATTTGCATGGACAGCCCCAAAGGGAGGGACCTTTAGTTACTCCAGCCCTAAGACTTTTAAAACATAATGCAGCAGAATAGAGGGAAAGAGAGTAGGATTCAAGATGATCTGTCCTCTATTCTATACCATTAATGGGACAATTTGATGGACAGGTATAATGTATCCAAAAGAAAGATCAGCTAGATCGAAATGTAGGGTATTATGTGAAGATTTTTTTAAAATCAAACATAGGGAAGTCTTGGGAGAATCTGAATCTGAGATTTTCCTCTTTTAATATATTTCTACACCATAGGATCCCTCAAACGGTGACAGCAATGTTACCAGAATCAAATTCTAGTCATATAATACGACTGCCCCTTCCATCCAGTCTTTCAGAACCTATTTTGAAGGTGCATAGAGAATTCCAGAAGAAGGTGACATCTGTTAGCTATTGGACAGAGGACATTTTCATGTGCAGCATTACTAGCAAAGCACCCAGGCAACATAAAATGCCACACTTCAGTCTTTCAGTTGGAGATAGCTTGCGTTTTGAGATAGCTTGCATTTTGAAGTTGAAAAACTGCCTCAGATTGTTCAATCTTCTTTAGGCAGCTCCAGTGCTGGCAGTTCACACAGGACTAGTAAATATTTACATCATACTTTTCTTTAATGTGTTCATAGTTATCCACGTGATGCCAGGTCAGATTGGTTTAAATAACATAAGCATTCCTTGTTTATTGAATGTGCACAAACAAATGGTAAACAAGAATATATTGGCTTCTCTGGAAGGAGTCTAAATAATTTTGAACATATTGAGAAAAATTGGCAACAAACAACAGGAGTAAAATATTGTATTTCTTCTGACAGAACATGATGTAAACACTCTGAAATTGCCTATGTCTCACTTTCCTAGCTCTCTAATCAGTGCATGCTGCTGAACAGGAATTTTAGGTACTGATCCTAGAAAATGTAGAAATATTATATAAGCACTATATAAATAAAAACTGACAGTCAGTTGTTTAATTTCCATATATTCTTAAATTTTGAGACAAATGTATGTTTATTAAAATTTGGGCAACCATGAAAGTCATGCACACAAACAGATACACACAGAGACTTGTGAAGTAAAACCCAGCAACAGCCACCACCCTTCAAATGATGTAACAGAACTAAAAGAAAGTATATAATTTTGCTCAATTATATGTTGCACTGGGTATTTGTACAATGGGATGCTAATTGTAAGATACATCTCAAGCTGTTAGTGTAAAGGGACTATGTAATTGCTATGAAGAAAAGGGCATCTCACAACTAATGTTTCACATAGCTCAAAGTTCAGTATTGATGTATACTTTGTTCCTTATGAATATTTCAGTAAGATTTGTGTTGCTTAATGACCACAGTAAAGTTTTTTCTTACTTCCTTCATTAATAAGATAAAATCAAATAGATACATGACCTATGTTGATTAGTATATATACTTGCTACTTCTCTAAAGCTATTATGTCATGATTACTTCAGAAAAAAATAATTTATCAGACTGCCTTTGAGCATCTTCTTAAGCAACGTAAGAAGTACATGTGCTCTTTTTCCCCTGACTTAAATCTTACAGAGTTTGTAAAACCATGTGCCTTCATCACAGTTCACTGAGTCATGCACACTCCCATATGCATCTCCCCATCTGTTCAAATTCCACTGCTTTTATTTTCTTCCACAATTGCATAGGATAGACAATAGACATCTTTGTCCATACTCCATTCTTCTTTTTACAAGCAATACAAGCATGTTCTATCATCTCATCTGCAGGTTCTTTTCTTTCTTTTCTTAATCAATTTTTGTCAGAAAGGCCCAATACCGTTCTCTTGTCATACATTTCTGCAAATGGGAACAAGTCAGTCTATCACTTTTGACCACATAATTTGAAGAAATAGTTCTGATGTGTATTCCATTTCTAAGAAGGCAAGAACCCCATATACTGAATTCTGCTTGTTTTTGTTTTTAATGTGAGGACTAATTCTCTTGATCTCAAAGAACCCTAAGAGTATAGGCCTTATCCTGAGCAATTTAGCAGCTGTCATTTTTGTAAAGGTTATGCCAACCCATTTATTTTGGGATATTTACTATAAAAAAACATCAGTCAAAACCTTGTCCCCATGATTTGGTCATGAATCTGTATGATTTTACTTTACTACATTATTCAGAGTTTGTTGTTTTCATTTTTTCCACATTGACAATAGCAATTCTCCCTTTCAGTTAGGTTTCAGGCCTGGATATGGGACAGAAATGGCATTGGTCACACATTGATCTCTTGCGGGAGCGGGATGGGGGTAGAGCATCCATCCTTGCTCTTCTTGACCTCTCAGCGGCTTTCGATACCATCGACCATGGTATCCTTTTGGGTTGGCTCAGGGAGTTGGGGTGGGTGGCATGGTTCTATGCTGGTTCACGTCCTTCCTCCAGGGTTGGTCCCAATCGGTGGTGATAGGAGGTAAGAGGTCCAACCCTTGACCCCTCCTTTGTGGGGTGCCACAGGGTTTGGTTCTGTCTCCTCTCTGATCCAACATCTGCATGAAACTGCTGGGTGAGATCATCCATCACCATGGGATGAGGTATCATCAGTATGCTGACGATACTCAATTGTATATCTCCATCCCAGGTGTGGTAAGTGATGCCATAGCTGCCCTTTCCAGGTGCCTGGGGGCTGTAGGGGTCTGGATGGGGAACAACAGGTTTCAGCTGAACTCTGGTAAGACAGAGTGGCTGTGGGTTAAGAGCTCTTCCATATCCGGGACTTTGGCATCTTTGGTTCTAGATGGGGTTGCGCTGCCCCAGACAGACCCAGTGCGTAAATTGGGGGTCCTTGTGGACTCACGGTTCCTGCTCAAAGAGCAGGTGGCAGCAGTGGCCAGAAGGGCCTTTGCACAGCTTCATGTTGTGCACCAGTTATGCCCTTTCCTGGATTGGGAGGCCCTTCGAACAGACACTCATGCCTTTGTTATCTCCCATATAGACTACTGCAATGCACTCTACATGGGGCTACCCTTGAAGAGTATCCGGAAGCTTCAGCTGGTTCAGAATGTGGCTGCGTGGGCTATTTTTGACACCCCTAGAAGGGCGCACGTAACACGTCTGCTACATGAGCTGCATTGGATACCAGTTTGCTTCTGGGTCCAATTCAAGGTGTTGGTTATCACCTATAAAGCCCTACATGGCATGGGAATGGGTTACCTAAGGGACCGCCTCTTCCCCGTTTTATCAGCTCGTCTCACTTGTTCATGCAGAGAGGGCATGCTACGGATCCCGTCATTAAGAGAATTCCATCTGACAGGGTCCACAAGGCGGGCCTTCTCTGCAGTAGCACCCGCCCTCTGGAACATCTTGCCCCTGGAGGTGAGGTTAGCCCCATCACTCCTCACCTTCTGGAGGAAGTTGAAGACCTGACTCTGCCACTGGGCTTGGGGCAGGGAGGAGAATAGTCATACTTGGGGTGGCTAGTACCTTGAAGTGCCCCTCCTATACAATGACTGAATGAGACCATAGCCATCTGGATTTTATTATATTTGGTAGCTCTGTGAAATTGTTTTATAATGTGTTTTATATTGAAATTTTATTGTGTATTTATTGTTTTATATTATAAACCGCCCAGAGTTCCTCTGCTTGGAGGAGATGGGCGGTGACAAATTTGACAAATAAATTCCAGTTGCAAAATACAGTTTTTTTCAAGACAATAATAAGAATTGCAGAATCATAACCACCAGCATAATTTCAAAGCAGTATTGACATACTAGTGTCTAGGCCAACAAAACACTTTTTGTTTGTTTGTCTTACCATCAGACAAAATTCTTTGGAGAAGAGTTGAGGAGGCTTTGCCTCCAATCTCCATGTTCAGAACTTCAGATGATAGTGGGCAATTGGAGCAAGCAGTTGATTCTTATTTGCCATTTTCACTTCCCAGAAGCATTTAGATTGGGATTGTATACAAAACCTTTGAAACAAATCAGAAGACTACTACTTACTTTTTCAGCATCTTGCATCACTGCAAGATCTTTTGTTAGAGTTATTAAAGACATGGGATGTGGTAGGATGGGCTGCATTGGAGTGGGAAATTGGCAGATATGTGGCAGTAGCATCTTGACTGACTAGAACCTGAAATGCAAGGACTGGGGTGAAAAAGAGGAGGTGGGAATTCCCTTTGTATGAGAAGACTTTTGCTTATGCAATAACCCTCTGAATGAACAGAAGAGCAATGGATAGAAGCATTTGAGAGTAAATTAGCTGTAATTCCTAAATTTTAACTGTACACTAAAAAAAAAAGCAACGACGATTCTTGACTCCACTGTTCTATATTTCTGCACTTTCAACCTGATACAAGATAGATCTACTGTTCAAAATCCATTTCTGTTTGCAAAATGCTGGTATAACTAATGTTGCTGAGAACTTCTTCTTCTTCTTCTTCTTCTTCTTCTTATTATTATTATTATTATTATTATTCTACCATTTATTCTACAATTAATTCACAGTCTAAGACTGATGGGAGCCTAATAATTTAAGTCCTAACCAAGGACCTAAGAATTATTAAGGTAGCATCTGATTTATATTATTATTATTATTATTATTATTATTATTATTATTTGCACAGTTAGCTTTTTGCTATTTATTAACATTCTGATTTAGGATTCTTTATTATTTGTTCTGCAAAGTGTACTTCATCATAGAGGAAGGGGGCATAGGTAACACCGACACTGCTTATCTTTCATGTGAGAGGCTGTATTTATCGTGCTGACTGTACTTATTTGGAGCTCTTCTATCTACTTGTGTAGCTAACAGGTGTGCAATATTGCTATATACAATTCTGGTTTGGTTGCAAAAAGCATTCTGTATGATGGCCAAAGGTGGGCAACCTTCTGACTGTGTTGCAAAATAATCAGCAATGTGATTGCTGAAAATCATCAGTATAGTTTCACATTATTTTGTTTTGGGAAACTCATAAAAATGTAATATAAGCCCTAAACACTTTTAAAACAGTGAAAGAGAGAAATCCTTTGCTCCAAACCAGGAAAAAAAAAAACTGACATAAAATCTTGCCCTCAAAGGTCTATTCTTAATATAAAAGAATTGGTTCAACAAAAGATACTGAGATCTGTAAAAATACAAACAGCACTACAGTATTGAACACATAAGAAATTAAGAGGAAGATTGAACATTATATCATTTTACAAAATCCCACTGCAGTAGATATCTGTGCCTGTTTCTGTAAATACATGTAGGGAGATTGACTGGGATGACCATCTTGTCATCTACTTGAATTTTCCAGCTCTTTCTATTCAGATTCTTACTAGAAAACAGTTGTAAAGAAAGTATGGAATGTATTGTTCAACTGCTTTCCAGTGATCATCCAAGAAGTGTATATATAAGGGATGTGGAGTTATGGTTTAATTCATTTATGCATGGATTGATTCATTCTTCATCCATTCATTCAATTTCTATGGTCACCCATCACAACAAGTGACTCTGGTTGGCCATAATCCTCACGCTCCCCAATATTTCCTGATATGCTGGGGTGTGGGGAGAAAGAAGTTTCTATGTGAATGGCTCACCAACTTTTGTTACTAGTTCCAACTGCCACCAGAACAGCTTGTCCACAGAAAATGCAGTTCTGTGCAAAAATGCCTCAGTGATGCTACAGAAAGTTTTCATGGAAATTTCAGATGTATTCTGCTCTTATTAGCTTGTTTTTGCTAATAATATATACTTTTAAACCATGATGATGATGATGATGATGATGATGATATGGGTAATTTACAATTAGATAGCCACCCACTCCCATAGACTCTGGGCAGCTTACAAATACAAAACAAAACAAAAAACAGAAACATACAACCCATAGGCAGCCCAGATTAAAACAATCAAACAGTAACAAATCAAACCAAACTAGGGGTCTCACAAACGCATCAATCCTAGGCCTGAGATCAACATTGGGTCTCAAGTGCTTTTTGGAGCCATAGGAGAGAAGGTGCTGTCCATAACTCTGGAGGGATACTGTTCCATAAGGCAAGGGCAGCAACAGATAAAGGAACACTTTTTCACTCCCATAAGATTACAACATCTAATAGAAGGAACCTGGAGTATATGCACTCTGCCAGAAAGTACCAGATAAACAGAAACAATTGGTGATAGGTGGTTCCTCAGACATCCAGATAACTTTCAAGCAGTGTTCCCAGTGTCCCTGAGCATGGCCACCCTCAGATTTCTGCCATAGCTTCCCCTGCCTGTCATTCTACCAATATCACCTCACATCTCCCCCCAGTCCATCCTCCCCTGGCCATATAAATTTGATAAATAAAGAAATGCAATATTTTTACAGAGGAATATTTTGGCAATCAGTTGGCTGCCAAGGGAGGGAGAGAAGAAATTTGCAGAGGAATATCTTGGCAATCAATCAGCTGTCTGTGTTTGACCAGAAAGGCTGTTGGTCCTGGCTCTATGGTGCCTCTCATTTAGACTTGAGATTTCCTAACAGATGTAGGAACTTTTAATATAAGCCACTGAAAATGTGATCTTACTTCTCAGCTGTGTATGGACTCTCTCTGTGTATATGTGTGTGTGTATGAAACACTTGCCTTCAAGCTTTGATGTAAAAATGTGCTGTTTAGCTACATTTCACAGGACAGTTCTCAAATGCCATTGTGAGAACATACAATTTTCAGCACACTAAAATAAGGCTTTACGAGAAGGATCCATATTTGAAACCTTCCTAATAATCAGTATGGAAAGTACTCGGGTGTATGGATTACCATAGAGTGAATCAACTTTCTATGATCTAACGTTCATACACAAAACTTTGAAAGGCATTTGGATGCTCCAACACCCCAAGACTTTTCCTGAGCACTTTGCAGCTCACTTACCCTTTGACATGAGGGAGTTTGCACATTACTAGAAGAAAATGTATGAAACTTACAGAAATATATTATTCTTGTATATATTATATGTATGCTGCAGTGTAGATGTGCATGGTCATAATTATCTATTTGAACTAAAATATTTAAACACACTATCTTTTATTAGGAAAAAATAATGAAAATATTTTCTATCTCTAACTGGCTTTTCAGAAAACATCCTTAATCTAAGTTGGCTTTCAGCAAAGTAGACATGACCTCTCATTGCCAATCATCTATGTTTTTAACTTAAAAAAAAATAACTTGGTTTCCACTTTTCCATGGAATTTACCATTAGTTAATTGAAATCATGGTAATTTTTCCATTCAAGCCATAATACTCTACAATGAAGATGCAGTTATGATTATACCTTTTAACTGGTCAATTAGATTAAGCAGTAATGTACCCATTAATCTGAACACTGTATTTGCTGATAATTTAAGTTATGCCAGATAGTATCTTTAATGCTTCATAGTGCTTTTAATGTTTTCTTTAGCAGGTAATACTTTTACTTTCAGTGGCATCATGGCTCTGAAAGCTTTTTATTGACTTTTGAAATCTTAAGCACAGCTGAGAAAATATACTTCTCGCAGTTGCAGGCAGTTCAGAAGGCATTCAGAGACAAAGAAAATTTGCAATTTTTCTTAGTACAGGAAATAACAATAAGATGATTTAATTCACAGGTTGTTTTTCTATTATTCATATAATTGCACTTTTTAAAAGATAGGGGTTATCTCCATGAAAACTTGCTATGTAGTATCATTGAAAACATAATGAGAATAAAAATCTGGTTGAGGCCTACTTGCTCAGATAAACTCAAACCATTGAAATGAACTTTTAAATAATTGCACCTGGTGTGTTCCAAACATTGATTTTAATAGAAAAGGTTTAAGCATATGTTTCAGTTCAACTACTGAATTCAGTATAAATGGCTAATGTGGCTAAATTGTATCCATTATATTTTAACTAATTTGCTTATTAGAATTATAACTCACTTTTAACCAGTCAAGTTGTTATATGAATTCATGACATTAATTCAATACTATTTACTCTTGCCATGCTTAAAGAAGTGTGATACTACTGTAATTTATGCAATGGATTAAGTAAACCTGGACTCCAGAGAATACAAAGTCATCTGGAACAAAGTTGAGGGAACAGTTCAGCACAGATGAAGTGATCATATGCAATTCAATATGAAAATAAAGTGTTCTCCAAAACCTGGTCAAGTGTATCTATATCTTTATATACAAACTGTAAAATATTGTCTCCTCAGAGTTCAGTGCTATTCCCTATAACAACGGTGGGTCATAGTCTGAGGGGGTCACTTTAAAAAAAAAAAATGATCAGGCTTGGGGAAAATGGGAGCCCCATCAAAACTCATTCTGCCCTTTGCTCCTCTTTGACCTGTGCAAGCCTGGAATAGTCAGTTCTAGTACTGCGAAGTTACTGATTAAATTACTGATCGTAGACTATTTACCAGTGTGTCCAAAATGAAGGATGGAAGCTTACTATTACAGCCCTTCTTTATATAAAGAAAGTCCAGATTTTATTTCTGGCCTCTCCATGTAGGAACAGGAAAGCTTATGTCTGAAACCCTAAACTGCTGCTGCCAATCTTGGTAGGCCAAATTTAGTTAGGTGGACCAATGCACTGATACTGTAAGATCTCTTGTCTTGTATTTTTTTTTAAAAAACATATGATCTTCCTCCTAACACACATATGCAATTGCCAAAACATATGAAAATGGAGGGAAGATGTTATATGTAAAAAATAGGTGATGCCCTCCAAATATCTAGCATGTACTTAATATTCTTAAGACAGTTGTGCTGTAATTTAGTCTTGAAATGTGGCACTAACATGCAAGAAAAATACCCCAACACTTAGTATGGAAGCTCACATTTTTAAAATAGGCTTTCTATGTTCAGTCTGCTGTTTGGATTAGTCCCTTTGTGATGGTCAGGTTCTATAAACTTTTCTATTTACAAATAGTATATTTGTTACGTTTTCTCGATTTCTGATTATTTTTTTCATTGGTAGCCTACCACTGTAAAACCAGAGAATTATGACCTCTTGATTGATTGATTGATTGATTATATGCTGTAAAGTCAGTGTCAACTTCTAGTGATCACATACATATTATCCAGGAGGAACTGTTTTCCCAACCTGGTTCTTCAGGTCTTCCAACTGTGGGTGATCTCTTGGGAGAACTGACAATTGATAATATGAAACACTCTTGGTATAAGGATTGCAGCTAGTGAGGTGGGAATCTCTGATTCTCATTGCAGAGAAAGCTGTTTTGTAAACAAGGGACAGATACCAGAAACTTTCAAGATTAGGAAATAAGCAGTTATATGTTGGTGACACAAAAATGACTCCCAAAAATGGTGGAAGAAGAGGTCCAAGATTTAAGACAACCAGGACAAACATGTTAATGGGGCAAGACTGTGGAATGCTATTAGAATAAGCATGTTTCATGTTTGGCTGCTACATTTTTTACTATGAATCTACTTACCTACATTTTTATGTCTGCTTGGGAATGCAGAATGTGGAAAGAATTCAATTGCCATGCCCTCTAGGAAGTCCTGACACTTGGCTATATTTTCAGCACAGCATGTACTAAGACATATCCCTTTATGATGTTTTATGTGAGCCTGAATAGGCATTTTATATTGGTTCTAAAAGATTACAGTATTGGATCTCAGCAGAACTGTTGTATACTATGTGTTTCCTTTCTATTTTATTATGTTGGCAAATAATGCCACCTTTAACAGTAACTAGTATTAACAATGACATTTTAAAAAATATTGAATAATCATTGATAACAATTCCTGTCCTATGAATTAACTGGTTATTGTCCTAACAGTCAGGAAACCACACTGCGATGAGGAATAGGTCTCTAGTGTTTATTACTGCTACATAAGACTGAAAATCCTAACAAACTGAAGAAGTGTGAAAAAACCCATACAGATAAACCCCAAAAGTCAAGGCGGGTCTGTTCTGTGTCTCTTTGAATGGCTGCTCAACTTCTCACTACTACGCATGCATTTTCCCCCCTGGATAGGGGCCCCCTCCTGCTCACCATCAGTGCTCATGATAGTTATTCTAACAACATAAACATATTTGGAAAGATATGCTTAATTCAGAAAAAAAAGTTTTCTTGGTTTGTTTTGCTTTTTGCAGAGACATAAATGTGTCCAAAACAAATTGGAACAATTTATAATACATTAAGGGGGACACAGATCACCTTAATGCATTTTAGCTTGCAATTTCCTTCTTTCTCTCATGGTGATGGGATATACAGGGAGTGCTCAGGAGTCCTGACCTAAATTAAGAAAAAAAATATAAGTACTAACTAATCTCTGTTCATGTATCAAAACATTAAGTGCTTCAAGGTGTTTTACTGAATGGGAACTCTTCACATAATAGGTAAGATTACCTCTAGCAGCTTTCCTTGGCACCTATTGAGCAGATTATCACTATTATGGGCTGCCTACTCCTCACCCAAATAATTGGTGTTGATTAGTTTGATCAGTGAGACCACCTATTCACTAGAGATTTTCTCAGCTGCTGAGCCCAGCTATGTATGAACAGCTCTTATTCAGTGACAAAGTGTATTAAAAAAGAAAAGAAAAAGAAAGATGTTGAATATTCCTTAAGCCATTTTCCCCCTTGAAGCTGGTATGTGATTTTCTTTACTTGGATCCAGCATTTATATTTGTATTAATTAATTAATTAATTAATTCATTCATTCATTCAATTTGTATTTTTCTACCAGTGAGAATATTCATTAAGATTTCCACTTAGCATATTTCTGATGGCTTAAAAGGGGGGAGAAGGATGAATTTACTTTCAATATTTTGCAGTCTTCATTCTTACTTTTCCCAAACTTTTGGTTGAGGCTTTTTTGGAGAGGCAGGTAGAGGGTTCCGTGAATTGATTAAAATTGCTTTCTTCACCATTGCACCAAGAGGAATTATCCTTTTGGATTAGAGGTCTTGGTCATATAGAATTATTCATCTATGAGAATCAAAAGTTAGATCCAATCCCTTTCCTAATGTTTGTTTTTCAAAACTTAGTTTAGCTTTGGTCAGTGGCTGGAACAAGAAATGTTAGAATTTGGTTTTTCTCTGGGTTCATCTTGAAAGCTCTTCCTGAACCCTGCTGAAAAATATGATGTAATAGATAATTTATTTTTATGTCTTTGGGAATCTGTTCCACTGCATACCTTATCAAGTATAGCCTAGTGTTAGATTATGCTACTTGCTTTCTTAAAGTCTGATGGAGAAAAGGAAGAAGTAAATGTTTGTATTTTCAGAAAAACAAATTCTAGCTTCTAAATTTAAACTATTCCTAACCTCAAAAGCCACATATTTAATTTTCTTTTCCCTTTTTTTCTTTTCCTTTCTTTATCTGTATTGTTTCTAGCACTTCTTTTCTTTTTCTCCTTTCTCTGTATATACTCTTTCTTGTTTATCTTTAAGTTATGTAAAAATTCAATAAAAATAAAAAATATAAACTGTTTCTAACTTGATGATCTAGTAAATCATATTATTCTTGGGACTTATGCTTGTTAGATATGTGTCTTTTTTTAAGTGTATGCACTTTAAAAAAAATAAGTGCAAAATTTAAAATATAAGTCTAAATTTGACAAGCACACACTGGTCAAGGATTTTTCCATTTATCTAAAGGGCTAATTCTGCCTAAATGAATTTTCAGCAATAATGACTGGACAGCGTATCTTGCACAAGAATGCTGAGGTAAACTTAGAAGACGTAGCATAGGCTAATGACCCATAAAACCAAATATTCCAATATTTTACCATTGTTTCTCACTCCCATGTATCTTCTGCCTGAGGTGGATGCTTCATTCTGCAGAACAGAATGGCTGGTTGTAATATTCAGAAACACATGAATAACTTTTGCATACTCATCAGAAAAAGGAGGTTGACTGAGGCTTCTCTCAGACAGAAACATGGTGGCAATCATAGGCTTGTTTGTTTAATATATGCAGTGCCCTTTCCTTTTAGTTCCGAGTGACACTCATTTTCTTTTATCCTTTAAATAATATTTGTTTATTTCTCTAGGGGGTTATTAAAAGTAAACCTGGCCCATAATCTATCACTCTGTCATGAGTACTGATGGCGAGCAGGAGGGGGCCTCTATCCAGGGGGGAAAATGCATGCATAGTACTGAGGAATTAAGCAGCCATTCAAAGAGACACAGATCAGACCCACCTTGACTTTTGGGGTTTATCTGTCTGGGTTTTCCCACGCTTCTTCAGTTTGTTAGGATTCTGTCTTATGTAGCAGTAATAAACACTAGAGACCTACTCCTTGTCTCAGCATGATTTCTGACTGTTACGACATCCTCAGTGCAACAGAAATCATCATGCATCATTTTGTGGCAGCAAAATTTTCTATATTACTGTATATGCCTGTGTGCTAGGCTTTAAATAGAGTTTTAATTTTCTTTAAATCACAAACTTATGATGACATTTAACCTTCACCACATCATTTTATTATTATATTTGCTGAAGTTAATTCTTTCTGAATTGTGTGCTATCTTGAAATGCTTAATCAAGAGAAAAGGTCATCTCTTAATTATCAGATTCAGGATCTGTTGCATGGCCTGCTCTATTGATAGTTTTAAATAACACAGGGTTGTTTAATAGGATGTCTATAATTAAAAAGGCATGGAATATTGCTTTGAATCAGTATTTTCTATCATTTTAGCTTAACACATATGATTAGTTTCTGACATTTGCCACTCTGCCAGAAGACTCTGAGAAACTCAAAATCAGTATGTTGTTTAGGAATAAAGCTTAAATTTTATCCCTGAAATCTCTTCTTAATTAATCTTTGGTAGAAGGATTAGAAATAAATACCTGTCCTGAAGCTATGTTCAACACATTTTTAGACAAGGTCTGATAGTACAGGGTCTGACAGACCATTGGTCTTGAGTCAACATATACTTACACAGAAGTTCCTAATAAGGGGATGAGGAATGGAAACATTTATGAATAGGTCATGCATGCAAAATTCAAAATAAGCACTAGTTGATGAATCAGCTGAAGTCGAGTGACTTGTTCATGCAACTCTTGGCAAGGACTGCCACATTTGAATATGATTCTTGCTTAAAACAAATGAATCAGAAAGGTGTATTGCATGAACTTCTCATGTAAATATAAGCTTTTCTCCCAATTGTGTCACTTCTGCATGCCACTAGAGCAGTGTTTCTCAACCTTGGCATCTTTAAGGCCGGGGAACTTCAACTCCCAGAATTCTCCAGCCAGCTGGGGAATTGGGGAGTTAATGTCCAGCTGGGAAGTTGAAGTCCACCCGTCTTAAAGTTGCCAAGGTTGAGAAACACTGCACTAAAGGATTTCCCATTCTAAGCTATTAAAAAGGGTCCATTCATTCTTTAAAGTTGCTTTTTGTTCAGTATTGAAAATTGCAGTAGGAAGAAGCCAGGAAAGTCCAGATAAATAAATAGAGTTCTGTTTCCTTTTTATAGATGCAACCCAGTAATTTTTTTAAAAAAAATTACTCATCACCATTTTGGTGTCAACTGGTTATTAAATATTTATTTGTAAATGTTGCAAGGTATACTGGAAGTACCCTGGAAGATCAGTATCAAAGCACACTTGTATATTTAAGCCACTGTTTAGACAGGAGGTTTGGATGTCTGCATGGCTTTTCCTTAACTTTCTTTTGGGTTCTTTCTTCCTCAAGGATCCACAATATTATAAATTGCTGCATGTTCACAAAAAATATTAATTATTGATACATCAATGACTCTATTGATGCATCAGTGCAGTTCTGCAAAACTAAAAATGTTTGTTTCTGGCATTATATAGATGTAGGCAGTCTTTTCTTAATAATGAGAAGGAGCTTAATCAACTTATCCCAAAAGAAGCAACAGAAGAGTAATACTCATGACACTGAATAATACGCATGAGACTGTTACACATATCCTAAGAAACCAAAATAAATTCATAATTGTTCCTATGAACTGTCTGTCTTCCATGTAAAGTCAACCAGTGCCTAAAAGCCTCAAGAAATCATTCATTTACAGACAGTCCATATTTTTTAAAAAATGTGTACATATAAGTTACTTATCAACAATACCTTATCATTTCCAATAAACACACTTTTAAAGATATTCAAACAAGCAAACATGCCAAAGTAAGATTATGTGAGCTATTCATTGCATATAAATCCAAAAAAATTAAACCAAGCTTCTTTGAGGACAAAAGATGAGAAGCTAGAAGCAGGGGCCTGAGATCAGACTAGTCCATTACAAAAATAATGCCAACCATTTCTCCCACTGACCCTGTTATGAGGTAACGATGGAAGAAAGAGGTGTAAGAAACTTGGGACTGCTATGTTCTTAAATAGCTGAAGTTTTCATTATCTGGTTTTCTTTGCTATTAAGTGCTTTTCTGTAATCTGCAAAGCAATATCTTATCATAACCATGTTCCTGAATTTCTTATTGTAAGCCTTTTAGTTCATATATTGGTCTGGGAAAAGCCTAAACAGCAAAGCCAACTACTCCTAGTTCTACTTTTATGGAAAGATAAATTACTTCACATTTTTTAACCACAGACCATTATCTTGTGGACTACGGATAAGGTTGCTAACATATAACTACAGCATCAGAACCAAGCTGTGTTGGATCAGAACCAGGTAGTGATCCTGGTAGATCAGTTAACCAGATGATGAGTATACTAGCAGAGGATGGTGGGCCAGAATTTGCTTTTACAATCTGGTCAGACATCTCTCCCAGCTCACGATCTATTCATCATAGCAACAGCTGTTGCAACAGTTATGACCACTGCAATTCTCCAGTGATATTCTCCTCCCCTGTTTGCTTGGGAAATATGAAGGAAATCCCCCAAAATAAATGTTTTTCTCACTCAGTATGAGTGATACATCTCTTTAAAGCCTGGAGGTTTCTGTCAGAATGCTTGTGTGTGGAACTAATAATTGCCCTTTAACCACCTCTGTAACAGAAAAAGTCCACATGCAGACAATTATGCTAACGTCATATCTGTCTTCCGACAACTTACCAAAACAGTATCAGCCAAGTGTGAGATCCAAGCTTACAGCAAGCAAACATCAAGTGAATGCAAATGTGGCTGACTTTCAATTCTTGGCTCAGGATACGTGCTTGAATGAACTAACCTTTGATGATTCAATTACACATGAGACAAGCTCATTTGACAAGACACTCCAGAAACCTTGGAAGTATTAATCCTGTTCTACCTGGGTACGCATGGGACACTGAATACATCACAATATGGACAGGAGGGAAAAATACCACTCCTCTCATTTTATCCTTCCTTCCCACCCTCCAACTGCTTTGTTTCAAAAGGCCTTTGTTTCTTTTAACCTATTCAGCAGAGAAACCCTGAAATATTGGCCATGCCTTTGTTTTCTTTTATTTACGTTGACAAGAGTTCTGCCAAGTTTGCTCTTCTAACCCAAATGATAAATAGAATTGTAAAACCTGTCTTTTTCTTTTTTAATCAACCCTTCTGGTTGATTAAAAAAAGCAGTTGGTGTTTGCTTTCCTGGCATGGGTGGGAACGGAAAAGAAACAAGGGAATCCGCCAACTGTGGGCTGAGTTCACTTTAGATGGCACCTAGAAAGGGCTGGGAAAGAATTTCTTAAGCCAGCTTCATGGCCATCTGGTTTACCTGTGGGGCACAAGGAGCTGAAGGCTGCAGGGCAGAAAGGCTCTTACAGAAAATAGTTTATCTCTAACTTTCTTTATTAATGAAAAAACTTTAGGATCTGCAATTTAATATTATAAACGAGACACTTACGTTACTGGTTTGAAGTGATGTTTAATGAATATCCTTTCTCCCCAAATCAATGCTACTAGAGCTACGACACATTTCCAGCTTTATTACATGTTGAAGCGGAAAGTATATACCAAGAACAACTGCTGTGCAATGATAAAACAAATGCATATTATAGAGCTACTGTTTTCATTTATGGGCCATCATCAAAACTCATTCCCATTCAAATTGAATAAGGATTAGTAGGTATCTCATTAATGTCCACTGATCTATTGCAAGCATTATGTGGCTCCGTGTTAGCTCCCATTGTTGTTAAATGGCTGCCATAGATTCAGCTGTCTGAATTGCAAGGTTTACTTCTGAACTGCAGGCTCAAATGGATTATAAATGAAACTGCAATCAATTTTTGCTGATGTACATTTGCATAGATTGAACTGAAAAATGAATAGCTCCTGGATTCCTCTTGCCTGTATGTGAAAATAGTCTGAAGCAGGCTAGGAAAGTGTGGAGCAAAATTCTGAGCACATATATAATTATCTGCTTGCCTGAGAAGAGGAAGGACAAAATATTTGTTGGCTGGCAGATCTTCCATATACAGGATAGTAAATTGGGTTATTGTGTTCGGTCTGTATATTTTAATGATGGAGAAGTATCGTTAGATTAAGAATGTCCTCTTCTTTGCAGTTCTTCAAAACTTTTCAGCACTGTCAGTAGAAATACAACTTCTGTATAATATTCCAACTACATATATCAGGTAGCTTCTTTTATAGCAATCCCACTAACTTTAATGGCATTACCTTACAGTAAGAAATTTGACAATTGCTATCTCAGAGTCATTTCATGCTGTGTCTGTGAGCATTGATGGGATATCTCTGGGTCTGCTCCTTGAAGGAGTTTTTCTCTGAACCTGTGACCAATTAAATTTAATTGAGTTTCCTCTGCCACCCTTTCTAGAGCGGATTTTTTTTTTTCACATATACAGATGAAACTCACATTTCAGTAAAGTCACCCTAAGTTTGTGGGCATTTTCGTTCTTACTAGTTGCTATCCTCCTTCCATTTCAGTCAGATCAGGGAAGAGCCTCCAAACTCATCTTTCCAGGATTTGCTGGGTGAGACTCCAATGGATTGCAAGGATAACACCATGGTAAACTAAAAACTCTCTTGCCTCTCTTTGTTCATGGAGCAGAGAAAGCTTTCAGGGAGGTAGGAGTCAATAATGACTGCAAAGTTTGAAGCAAAGACACTAAACATTTTTTGGCTGGTCTTATTAGATCTCAACTATTGCTAACTTAAAGTGAATAGTGACTAGCTGATAGAGCTCCCTGCAAACTGGACACATTCTAAATGTGTTCGGAATGTGTCAATGGTAAAGACTAAGTGGGGGAATCATATGTTGGTTTTAAAGTGTGTTGCTATGATTTGGGAAAGAAAATAGAAAGGACGCTAGGGTGGCTGGTAAAAACAATGTTTTAAAGTTAAATAAAGTCTGGACTCAGTCCAGGATAGAGACAAACAAACAAAAGGAACGGGGGAGGAAAAATATTTTGTGTATTTGTAAAGCTACAGAGTACTTTTCCATTATGGTTTTAACAAATGAGCAGTGTTTCCATAACTTGAATTCTTAACATTGTTTTTTTTTCCATTTTGAATAGTCAATATGAAACCACCCAAAGATAAGCAATGTCATTTCTTTAAGCCTACTTTTTGAATTACATTCATTTGATCACATAAAAATGGAGAAGCTCAGTCCTCTGGCTGTATTAACTGTCTTTTAAACTAGAATTCTTTCTTCTAAAAGTATCTTTTGTACAAGAATGCTTGAAAGAAATGATTTTACACTGAAAAGAAATGGGGGTAGGGAGTCCTGTTCTTTTCACATACAAAAGTACAACAAATTCAGTAATAGCATTTTTCCTGTATTCAAAAATCTGAAGCGAAGGGCTAACATTTGCATTTTTCCAGTTGGCTGAATTGAATTAAATGAACAAGCCTGTGGTTGTAGGTTGCCCAATGTGCATCCTATGTGCATCCTAAGTCTTATTCTTGTGTCTGCTGTGATAGAAATCATATGCTGGTTCAAACTTTACCAATGTCAGGCCTGTATTAGTTCCATGACTTCTCCATTTTTTTTCCCCTCCTGTGGCTCTTCCTGTACAATCCCATTTGTGGGTTTTGCCATTCTGTAGAACTGCATTTTGAAAACATGTAATCTTATGTTAGAATTTTAATCTGCCATATGCATTCTCAATGGGCATGATTTTGGTCAAGATTATAAATGTCTTAGGCAAGATGTGGGCACATTCTCCCAGATTATCTTGGTCCTACCTGTCCATGTTCACTGCTGGCAAACAATTCTTTCCTCTCTTAAAAGACAGAGAAACTGAATATGGATTATGGATGATCTCTGGTGGGAGTGGGATGGAGGGAGTGCATCCATCCTTGCTCTCCTTGATCTCTCAGCGGCTTTCGATACCATCGACCATGGTATTGTTCTGGGACGACTCAGGGAGTTGGGGGTGGGTGGCATAGTTCTGTGCTGGTTCACCTCCTTCTTCCAGGGCTGGTCCCAGTCGGTGGTGATAGGAGATGAGAGATCCGACCCTCGACCCCTTCTTTGTGGGGTGCCTCAGAGTTCGGTTCTCTCCCCTCTCCTATTTAACATCTACATGAAACCGCTGGGTGAGATCATCTGTCACCATGGGATGAGGTACCATCAGTATGCTGATGATACTCAGATATGTATCTCCATCCTGGGTGAAGTAAGTGAGGTGGTCAGTGCCCTTTCTCAGTGCCTGGGGGCTGTGGGGGCCTGAATGGGGAGCAACAGGCTTCAGCTGAACCCTGGTAAGATGAAGTGGCTGTGGATTGATGGCTCCTCAGTATCCAGGAAGTTGTCATCTTTAGTTCTGGATAGGATTGCACTGCCCCATTCAGAACCCGTGCGTAACTTGGGGGTCCTCCTGGACTCACAACTCCTGCTCGAAGAGCAGGTGGCAATCGTGGCTAGGAGGGCCTTTGCACAACTTCAGGTTGTGCACCAGTTACGCCCTTTCCTGGATCGAGAGGCCCTCCGGACAGTCACTCATGCCCTGGTCATCTCCCATATAGACTACTGCAATGCACTCTACATGGGGCTACCCTTGAAGAGTATCTGGAAGCTTCAGTTGGTCCAAAATGTGGCTGCGCGAACAGTGATGAGTGCTCCAAGATCAGCACATGTAACACCTCTACTGCGTGAACTGCATTGGGTTCCAGTTTGCTTCCGGGTCCAACTCAAGGTGTTGGTTATCACCTTTAAAGCCCTACATGGCATGGGGCCAGGCCACCTGGGGGACCGTCTCATCCCTATAACATCAAGCCGCCCCACCCAATCATGCAGAGAGGGCATCTTGCGGACCCTGTCTGTAAGAGAATTTCATCTGGCAGGGTCCAGGAGGCAGGCCTTCTCTGCAGTGGCACCCGCCCTCTGGAACATTCTACCCCCCGAGGTGAGGCAGGCCCCTTCACTCCCAACCTTCCGGAGGGGCTTGAAGACCTGGTTTTGCCGCCTTGCCTGGGATGGGAAGGGCAATAGCTCTTCCTGGGGTGGCTGGTGATGTAGAGTTCTCCCGACCGAATGGAAATCTCCCACTTGGATTTTATATTTATATTTTTATTATTTTAGTATTGGTGATTTTATGTCGTGAGGTTTTAAGGTGAATTTTATTGTAAACCGCCCAGAGTCCCCCTTTTAGATGGGCGGTGATGGAAATGTGAATAATAAATAAATAAATAAATAATATCTTGCAGAACAAACCTGAAGTCACAGCTAGCATTCATATGTGCCTAGAGGCACTGGGAATCAAGAATCTAATCAGAATTATTATGAATTATTATGATATTTTGCAGTGTACCCAGATAATAATAATAATAATTAATAATCATAATAAAATTGTCTTGTTTTTGTGGCTGCTGCAAGAAGGTAAAGAGGAAATGAAGAGAGCAAAAACAAAAAGGAAGAAGAAGGAACATCAGAGAAATAAAGAGGAAAGTAAACACCCAAAGTTTAGGGAAGAAGGAGGTATATTTTTTTACAATAAAAGAGGATGGCTGTGCACCTACCATTCTTGTTCATTTCAAAGACACATCAGTAATAACAAACAAACATACATGATCAATCTTAGGAAGAATCTTCAATGATTTTTTCTTCATTTATGCTAAAGGAAAAAGGAGAAGAAAAAACCTCAGTGCAGATCTGAGTTGATTATGAGTAAAGATTAACTAATCCTATCTAGCAGAAGCAAAAACTACCCATTCAATTCAAGTGTTTTCCTTTTTAAAACTTTTATTCATTGTTAAATTGTACA
This sequence comes from Candoia aspera, assembly GCF_035149785.1. Taxonomy (NCBI): domain Eukaryota; kingdom Metazoa; phylum Chordata; class Lepidosauria; order Squamata; family Candoiidae; genus Candoia; species Candoia aspera. The sequence goes on from NC_086153.1 coordinate 209,315,885, forward strand.
GACAGAAAATGAATAGTACACTTGAATTAAATGAGATATTCTGCATTATGAATTCATTTTTTAACTGGGAGCAGAAAGTTAATTCATTTAATAATTGTTTCCATTGTTTCAAATAGTGTACGGCATGTATATATCCATTTTCTTCTTTAAGCAAATTACCAACCCTTCCAAACGTTATATAAATCCAGACTAATATTTTGGTATAAATGTTGATATATCAAAACAGTGTAATTGAGCTGGGCATATTGTGGAATCAAAAGCCAAGCAATTCTAGTTTCTGCAAGAGAAAAGGAGGTAGGATTGGTATTTCACTACATAAAAACTCATAAAAAATATGATTGTTTGGATTAATTCTAATTTTTACAAAGAACTGAAAATGTATTATTCAACATTTTCTTGCAAAATAGTATTTTTAAAAAAATGTAAATTATCATGCTGAAATATTTCCAGAAACATGTTACTTTACTTAAAAGTCATTTAATGTCAAGTTTAAGATAATAGTGTTTTGGTTTTCTGTCTTTTTAAAATTGATACTTCTGAATACCTAGGCATCTAAATGTCTTAGAATCATAGAATAATGGAATGGACTGATGGTCTTTTAGTCCAACCCCTGCCTTGGGTAGTAATTCTCAGACCATCCCAGACAAATGATTTTCTAAACATTTCTTGAAAACCTCTAATGATAGAACTCCCATGACCAATATTTCCTCTAATTTCTGATGTGCTGTGTGCAAAAAAAAAAAAAAAAAGAGTTTTATGCATCTATTCCCAAACCAAGTACAAATTTGTGTGCCAGTATATGAGTAAATTGCAGATACATGTAATAGTGACATGTTAAAATGTTTATTCATTTCTTAGTTAAAGTATAGAAACTAGAAAGGACAATAGTACATACATGCTTAAAAATTAAGTCATTTTTAATCCTGGTAACTGCCCCCTGCAGTTTTGTTGGCAGTATTTTTCAGAAGTAGCTTAGCATTGCCTTTTTCCTAGGGCTGAGAGAAGTGAGTGGCACAAGGTCACCCAGCTGGCTTCATGCCTGAGATGTGACTAGAACACTTAGTCACTTGGTTTCTTGGTTGGTGCCTTAACTACTATACCAAGCTGGCTCTCTCTATATATAAATTTACAGGTTATAAATATAAACTTGCTAGTCAATGATTACTGATAATTGTAATCAATATTTTGTAAGTATTTAAAATTGATTCTTTTTTCTTTTATATTGTATTGAAAGAATTAGAAGAAAGAAAGAAAGAAAGAAAAGCATTATACAAAATGATTTAGATAGCCCTCTCTCTCTTCTCCCACCCCTCCATTCTTTCCTTCTTCTCAAAGTATTCTGAACTTATTAAAACTTTAATTATTATTAATTCAAAAATTATTTTTTTATAAAGTTAATAATGATCATGGACCTTGTGCAGACCAAAACTCAACATATATTAATTAAACATTTTTGGAGGGAGGAGAGAGTCAGTCCAAGGAGGCCTGTTGGGACCCACTTCTCAGTATTTTTACTTTTATTTTGCTTAGAAAAAATCAAACCACAAATATAGGGTGAGGGATATATAACATGGCAATAGATAATAAAATGTACAGTAAAAACAATGCCAGAGAGTAAAAGAGAGTAAAATTTAAAAATATCACAGCAGAATTAACAAATTTATTAAAAAGATCTAAGAACAAATCAAGAGTCCAACAACATTTTTGTATTTACTGGGGTAAACAAAAAGAAGAATGTGGCCTATTATGTTTTGCAGAAAGGATAACTCTTTCCCAAGTTGAATCAAAGGTAACTTTTCTAGTATATCCCAACATCTCCCATCTTTTATACATCAACTTTTCCATAACAACAATCTTCCATAATTTTTCATACCAGAGATCTAATGATGTAGGCTCTGAATTTTTCTAGTATTGTGCTATAGCCAACCTTGTAGCAACCATCATGAATTGAAAAGTTATGTTTTCAATTCTTTGAGTTGTCTCACTAAATAATGACAGTAAACATATATTGGGACCAAAACTAATTTTTTTCTGATATCCATGCTGTTAAACTCTTTAATCACTTAGGTCCAGAATCTTTGTACAACCTCACAGGACCACCATGCATGCATATAGGTGCCTTTTGCTTTACCACATTTCCAACATTTATTTGGGCCTTTCCCAGTAATTTTAGCAATTGTAGGGGGGTATAATGCCATCTATGAATCACTTTTACCACTTCTCAATAATGAGTGGGGCTGTGGTACAATTCTTCATGCACAGAAGGCTGTGGATTCACACTCAGCATGTCTCTACCTGGGCCCAATCCAGAGCAGGTTGGCTGGAAGGCTGGGAATGGACCACCTGCCTACTGAGGAAGCCTCACTGCTGCAGGTAAGCTGAGGCTTTCTGAGGCAGTGAGTTTGTGCAGGACTCCTTGTGAGCCCTGAGTTTGTTTATTGTTGTTGTTGGTATTATTATTATTACTATTAAACTTAGATTTGTGTGCACTCTACTTTTTACTGTGTGTGAGGGTTTGACAAGTAGTGCGTGTCAAATCTAGTCACTTTTTCAAGAAATAAGCAGTACAATTTGGCTGGCATGACCTGTTTTTAACTAATGACCTTGTTCCTTTCTAAGTGTTTGCAAGCCCATTGCTTGATTGTCTTTTTAAGGATTTTTCCAGATACTGATGTCAAGCTGACCGGTCTCTGATTTCATGGATCACTTTTTCCCCCTTTTCTGAAGATAAGAACAATGTTAGTTCTTCTCCAATCTTATAGAACTTTTCCTGTACTCCAGAAGTTCTCAGATATTTCACTCAGTGATTCTTAGATGACATCCATCATTTTCTTTAGCAACATGGGATGTAATCCATCTAGTCTTGGAGACTTAAATTCTGTCAGAGCAGCTAGATGTTTTCTCACCAATTCCTCACTTATTTTGAACTTCATTTTGCTTCTTCTCCCCACAGTGTGACTTCTGACAAGTTGGAGCACTTTTTTTTAAACTTATGTGAAAAGGCAGAAGCAAAATAGAAATTAAGCTATTCAATCTTCTCTTCGTTCCCTGTCACTCTCTTCTCTAACCAGCAGATTGGCCACTGCCTTGGCTTTCTTCTTGTTCTGCACATACCCAAAGATCCCCTTTTTTGTTATATTTGTTATATTAGTGCAAGCCACAGTTCATTCTAATGACTTGTCCTTACAGAGTCAAGTTATTCTCTGATATTCTGCTTTTGTTATATGCTGCTCCCATTTTTTAAAACTCATCCTTTTTGTTTCACAGCTGGTCAAGAGCTCTTTATGCAACTATGATAGTTCTGTGGAGTCCTTGGTGCTCTCTGAGCCTTGTTGTTTTCTTGCAGACGTTTCATTGCCACACTAGGCAACATCAAACTGAAAGTAGGTTGTAAGGCAGAGGTTGATGAGGTCCATTATCCTGGGTATTTCTATTTTGGTGTATTTGGCTAGGTCTGGCGTGTTGCAAAGAACTGCAGCCATAGATTATTTCGCTAGTGCCGGGTCTATGGATGTGAAGAGAGCTGTAATGTTGAATGATACCATGATCTCATCTTCTTCTATTTTTATGTTTTTGATTTTCTGATTTCTGATTTTGGTTTTCTGTCCTCCCACACTTCTACAGATGCCCCAAGATACACAAGCTGGGCATACCACTTCGACCCATTGTATCATTACCAGGGACTCCCATATATAACATAGCTAAAGAGCTTACAAAGAAACTCAGACACCTCACAGAGGAGAGTGAACATTCGATCAACTCCCCACTACAGTGCCTCCAGAAAATCCCTCCTACTTTTCCCCTAGCTTACTGAAGTAAGCTTTCTTAAAATCTCGAACACCAGTGAGTTTAGTTCCCCCTGCCTGCAATATGGGGAATCACTTTCTCCCAAGAACCACTCAACTTCCAGATTGTCTACTCTTTCTTTTCTTTTAGTAAGTATTAAGTCCAGTATAGCTGGTCCCCAATTCCAGGGGGAATTCTTTTGAACTTCATTGTTCAAAATAATTCTATTCTTTTGAACAATGAAGTTCTCTGTAAAGCATATAAAGAATGTGTGGATTTTCTCACATGCTACAGAGTTTGATTCCCAGTTTTTGTTTTGGTAGTTACAATATCCCATTACCACCCTTGTGTACCTATTTAACATTTTTTTTCAGTTAGCTGTACAATATTTGAAAGATATTGGACATTTTCAGAGAAAGCAACTGAGTAGCATATTTTCCTTCCATTGTGCATCACTGAGTTCATTACAAGTACTGTGTTTTTTATAATCACCCCAGAGGCATCTGTTATTTGTTCTTGTTGAATAATGAAAGTATAGATTAGAATAATCATCCAGAAATGTGGGTGCTGAATCTTAACTAAATTCACAGTTTAACTTGGTGAGAAACTGAACTCCTAGAAATCAAGGCAAGTTAAGCTTCATTAACATTTACTGAAACCTTTAAAAGGTAACTTTTTAAAATACATCAGTAACATTTTTTGGGTTTCTGCTTGGAAAAGAGCTTCAGAGGCTCATAACGTTTACCTCAAAGAGAAGATGCAGGAATCCTAAATTCTTCTCCAGTGGAGATCAACATAAAAACTTAAATATATGCTTTACTTGAGCAAATGGACTAGAATAATAAAGTATAATCTATAATTAAATTTGAAGGAAATAATTTTTCCATGTGTTCCAAAAATTAGGTTGTATCATATCAGAGCCTTTTTCTGAAATTAATGTCTACTACCCATTTCATGACTATCAGGGTGAATTTTTAAAATCTCCATCACAGATTTAACATTTTCAGAAGTTTGGTGTCCCTTCATAAACCAGACTGTGCAGGATAAGCTATTACAGGTAATACTTTCTGCAATCTACATGCCAAAGTTTCAGTCAGAATCCCTGCATCCACATTTAACAAGGATATTGGGTGATAACTCAGACAATTTGCAGTATTCTTTCATATTTTTAAAATAACCTTTATATGAGCCTCATAAAATAAGGAAAGGGCCCTTTTTCAAAACCTCTAACTTAGTATATCTCTAACAATATAGCAGCCAAGTTCTTTTCATATTTCTATGCCATTCTGTGAGCAACCCATCTGGCCCGGGGGCCTTCCCAAATGTCATAGATTAAGTCTCATAAAATATTTCTTGTAATACTACACATACAATTAAGTACTTAATTGCACTTGAGCCCTTTTGCATCCTTACATCTCTCTCTCTCTCTAGTTATATATATATTAACTTCACAGTTCTGTTTCCTTTAATGTGCAATACACAGTTCTACTTAACTTCCCTTAAAGTAAGAAGTGGGTTGACATCAAAAGTGCATGAACTATATTATACTTAATTAGTTTTGACTTAGGATAATGATTATCATTATCATCACATTTTTTCCTAGATTACATATGCTTGTGCCAAGGTGGAAGGGTCTCATAAATAGAGGTCAGAACCTTTTGGAAACAGATCATTATTTCAAGTGCAACCAAATTTTACAGTGGCAGCAAGTAGTTGGCATCAGACAGTAATTTAACTGTCTGCATTGATGTTATACTGCTATCCCCAATCTACAAAGCAGCCACATTACAACAAATCCTGTTGTAGCTAACATTACTTGGCACTCTCATTAGAAGTTAACAGAAATTAAAAGCAAAAGATCAAATGTACATGAAGTGTTACAGACACATTTGCTCAAACAACATAGAAGCATGGCTGGTAATCAATAGAAAGTAAGCAAAATTCTTGAAGAAATGAACAAGATTTAATCTCTATGTTATCTAGTGGTAATTTCGTTAGATTACTTTGGCCTCCTATTTATTATGAAGCTCCTGGCATATTTGTGTGTAATGTTATTTGTTTATTTCATAACCTCATGATGACTTGTTGAGATAGATAGATAGATAGATAGATAGATAGATAGATAGATAGATAGATAGATAGATAGATAGATATGACACATACATATAGTATAAGCATCAAAATGATTTTGAGAATCAAATATCTATCATCTGAGGTAGAGGAGAATGTTAACCAAAAGAGCAGGTGAAGCAACATTTATCTGTATAATCTTGAAATTAGTTGGACAAATATCAAACTTGAAGGGAAAAAAAAAGAGAGCTTAATTCTGGTATTTTTGTTCTTTCAACGAAATTTAGGCTTTTAATATAATACCCTTAGCATATAATCCCTTGCTGTAAAAATACAAGTATGTTTTTTCCACAACCCCTTAAAAATGAATACTTTCTGAAGCTGAATTCATAATACCCTTGAGGTTCTTTGGGAATGAAGTTAGTTGTAGCAGCCAAGCTCTGTGAACAATAACTTACCTGCTAGTCTTCCATCACAATGCCTAGCCTCACAGAAACATTGTGTAAGTTTGAGAGCAATTGCCTAATTATCTTAGATGACTGCATCTTCATGAACTGAAAAAGAAAAAAACCCTAGAACAAAGTTCAGAAATCTCTGAATAATGAATTATGATTGATCAGGCAGTTCAAATGATGGCATCAGGGGTTCTGGATGGCCAAAATATTTGATGAGTATGTTGCAGTAAATTTCAAAAACACATTGCTTTCACCATATTTAACTCAATCTCCCAGTATCAGTTCTTCTGAACACTATTATTATTGTATATCCCTACCTTGTAGTATCAATGATATTTTAAGTTTCAGAGAAAAAAAATGATAAAAAGGGCAGTGAATATATTCTGACAACTATGATATTTTGTGATATATAATGAATATAAGGGAAAGACATCCATGGTGAAGAAATTGTTTTAGTTTCCCTCAAATTTCCCTCAAATTAATATCTGGTATTTGTGTTAGATTAATGCAACTTTATCCCAAAGCAAACCTACCTAGCATCTTCTCTGCAGGCTTTGGTGGACGTGGAATGGGAAGGACTACACTGTGCTTAACAATTAATAGAAATTTGAAAAATGACATTAAAGTAATCCCCTCTTTCCAAAGTATACAATAACAATCTGCAATGAAACAGCTGTGAAGGATAGAAAATCTCTTTCCACATGTCTGGAAATCTGTAGATTGAAACAGGATGTCCTATTACATACAGACTTTCCTGTAATTACATTATCCCGATTCCCTCCACTTCTGCAGCACCACAAATTCAGTATGAAAAAGATGTTATGTAACTTCTATTGGCAACCTACTTTGTGTTTCTTTTTCTGGATTTCATGATTATCCTGTTCAGCTGCTGCACAATGAAAGATAAAGCTAACAGCTAGACTCAGTCCCCTACAGAATGAAGGACTCTTCATTGGAAGTTATGGGTTGTAATCTAACATACTGGTCCAGTGTGGGTTGGTAGATAGATTTTTTTTTAACTTCCAAATCTAGGGCTGTATAAGCCCCACTGGCCCCAAATCAGCTGGCTTTTGTGCCTAAGGGAGGACTATAAACTGGGTTTCCCTGCCCCTAGACCTTAATCATTATATCACACTGGTTCTCCCAATATCGTTCTCTGTAATATATATTTCTCTGAAGCTGGCTGATAAAGAATTGATTGATTTGATTTGATTTGATTTACATGCTATATCTACCCGTGTTGATCTACAGTTTTGAACTTACTATATATGCTTGAATGTAGGGGTTCATCCCTTACAAAGCACTCATTCTAACTATTAAGATATGATTGTCACAGAAGCAGCAAAAGACTTTGTTCAAGAAGTGCTTTGAAAATGAGGTGAGGGGGTATTCCTTCCTCTGCAAACTAGCTAATGAACTGTGTTATCCTGTTAGGAACTAAAGTGTTTTGTTTTGTTTTGTTTTGTTTTGTTTTGTTTTGTTTTGTTTTGTTTTGTTTTGTTTTGTTTGTGCCTTCAAGTCAGTATGGACTCCAGGTACTGTGTGGACTAGTCCCTGCAGTTTTCTTTCAAAGATTTCAGAAGTGGTTTGTCATTGCTTTCTTTCTAGGGCTGAAGGAGAGTAATTAGCCCAAATCCACCCAACTGGCTTCATGCCCAAAGTGTGTCTAGAACTCATGGTCTCTTGGCTTCTAACCTGGTGCCTTAACAGTCAAGGTGACATAAGAGTAAAATAATACTTTAAAACTACAGCTAGAAAACCTACCCAGAGGTTGTGTGTGTGATGGGATGGAGGTGAGTAATGAGCAAAGAGCAACTTTGTGACCTCTGTGGGAGGTATGGCGAACTGAAGATGGCTGTGCAAAAGCCAAGCCAATGACCACAGCAAAGACCAAGGAACCAATGAGTAGACCAGTTCCTTGGAACTTCTCTGGGTAAGGAGAGGATGGAAGATTGCCCACAAGTGTTCTGGATGCTGCTCCTTGTGAGGAGACTGCAGGACAGTGGTTTTCCATGGGTTTCAGTGCTGGGGGACGATGGGATTAGCCATGTTGTTTGCAACCATGGTGGAGCCTTTTAAAGGACACTTAATTTGCAAACCTCACTTTCTAATCACTTTCAGAAATTGCCTATTAACCATCTTAAAGGTATTAGAGACCTTCAGAGTTTAAAAAGTCTTCAGGTGAGTTTATCTTCAACTCCAAACAAAAGAAAAATTAATTAAAAGCTTAAGAACCTAAAGAATTTGAAATAAACAGCAAAAAGCTAAATAAGATTTTAATCTATTTATTCCAGATAAATTTGGAATATTAACTTTTACTATAAGATTTTGGAGTTGATGATTATAAAAAACAAACTACTCATGGGAAACAGACTTATTTTGGCTATCCTGGCGATTGCAAATCATAACAAAAGATAAGTGATGATTTTAGAAATTGAACACTAGAGGGGACTAATGATTTTAAACAGAAGGAAAAAAAAAACCACAAGCCTGATGTAAAAGGACACTTTGCTGGATATAGAAAAGAAACTGGCTGAAGTTTTAAAAATTAAAAGGGAAATACAAATGACAAATCAAGAGAATGACCATGAAAATGTTTCCATATTGGATCTAGAAAAGAGGCTTGTTAAAGCCTGGAAGAAATCTGCATGATGGGATAAAGAAGAATTGAACAGAAATCAAATCCAGCAGCCAGGTGTGAGGTCCAGTAGCCAGATGTGTAGACAGTTTAGCCGTGACAAGTCATGTTGCCTGGGGTGCACCACAAGGAGGCTAATCTACATTGCACTGAGTTGGGCTGAGAGAGGGTGACTGGCCCAAGGTCACCTAGCTGGCTTTCATGCCTAAGGCAGGACTAGAACTCACAGACTCCTGGTTTCTAGCCCAGAACCTTAACCACTAGACCAAACTGACTCTCTATCAAATCCTATGACAATATTTGATTGAATTAAAGATGAAGACTGTTATAAGTAAAGAGAATGAATATAAAATTGGTTTATTTGATCAAGGTTAAAGTAAGACTTTTTTTTTTTTTTTTTGCAATGTTCTGTCAACACTTTATGGACTTTTTGCTGATACCAGGATTGGCAAGTTGATGTTTTATGGATTTGCTAATAAAAAAGGGATGGGATATGGGATAAAGAGATATCTGTTTAACCTTATAGGGGATGGAGAGTTATTAAATTTGGTTATACTTCTTGTAATGGAGGTTGGACCTTCTTTATATATTTCTTTTCTTTTTCTTTATTGTATTTTCTTTTTTCTTTTTCTTTTTTCCTGCACTGTTTGTTCTTTCTTTCCACTCTCTTCTCTTCCTCTAAGTTTAGTTTGTATCAGTTTTTACTATTGTAATTAAAATTCTTAATAAAAATTAAATTTAGAAGTAAAGAGAAACTTTGTCCCTGCACTCAAAGAATGGCTGTTGGTCCATTCTGGTGACAGAGCAACCAGGCAATGTGGATATACCCTCAGAGACAGAAGAAGTACATTGGCCAAGTGATTTCTAAGTGTGTGAATTGTGGACATATGCAAACCAGCAATATTTCCTTTTGAACACACACACACACACACACACACACACACACACATATATATATATATATAACATAATTATAGGGAAAAACTTTCAATTACTATGCTAACATGAGTTGCTGGCCAGAAGTCAAAATAACTTGGAAGATAATTGGCCTACAATCAACTTAAATGGTTCCATTTGAGCACATTTACCTTCACATCCATAATAGGCTTACAACAAACTTTTATGCAGGCAGTAATTCTTCTGATAATTACAAAGAACTCTGGAGAACTGGCAAGAAGAAAAGGCTTTCTTTCCCCCAGTGGTGGGACATAGCTATATAAAAATGAATTACAGCATGAGCATCAATTCCTGCTAGTTGACTGACTTCTGGACAATACTTATAATAAATCTTGATTATACAAATGAGCCATGAAACAATCAGAGATAACAATTTCATAGAATGTCACAACCAATTTATGTAAGTGTTTACCTCTGAACAAAAAACTAAAGACTAGATTTGATAGTGAAAAAAAAGTTGGTAAATGTGTTTCATCACTTGTATTTCTTGTTACTGTGAGTGACTGCATTTTAAAAGTAATAAATATGTATAATCATAATTTGTGTAATACTCTTGGAAGTAGGTTGTGATCTTATATTTGCTAAACATTTAATTTATTAAGAAATTTATGAAAGAAGCTAAAATTTAAAAAAATTGTCCATAACTGCACTGCATACATACCCATACATATAGCTAATGTGCCTTACCTGAAGCTAAGCACAATTCTCTTTTTAGATGTATAATCCTTTACTACATAATTTTTTAGAATGACACAAAAGAAATTATGAAATAATCTTTTTCATCAATAAAAGAGAGGCATCATAATTCATTGCAAGGGCTTGAGTAAAATACTAAGTTCCCATTTTATATACATAATATCTTTTTCCATGGTTAACCAAAAGGAAATACTGTGAGTTACAGTGGCTTTGGGGACAGATCCATCATAAGACTTCAGGGGGTGGGGGGAAACAACTATTTTCAAATATATTTGCTGCTAATTTGCATTCATGCTTGTTTTCTAGTGTATGAATAAATATTTAAAATATTTTATATTTTAAGTATTATTTACTATATTTTAAGTATTATATTTTAAGTATTATTTATTATCTGATTAAAATTGGCAATTAAAAGTAAATTGAGGACTTAAATCCTCTTCACTATGTACAGTGTACCTACCAGCATAAAATTAAGCACATTTATGTGAATTCACCCATGTATTGCGTGTATGTCTATATTTGCATAAAATTAGGCTGCATGCAGTCCACTTCCCATTTTGTGGCCTCTGGTCACCCCCAAATTGAATTCCAAAAGCCACTGGTAAATTTACTCTTGGCTATGACAAATTAGGAGTAACTTTTGGCTTCATCCCCTGTGATATATCCATGTTGCTGCCACATACTCTTTTATTCTTGTTTTGGCAAGTAGTCCACTTCTGTTGCAATTTAAACTCCATTAGCTCCAATAGCTGTCCATCGCTGCTATTGTTTCATCATTTGTGGATCCCTGTGGGCAAATTATAACCAGATCTCTGTGGATATGTAGGAGACCCCAAATCTGTAAGGTATTTTTATATCACAGATAGACTGGGTAGGAGGGAGACATTATCTATTGTGTATTTTTCCTCTTAAGTCTGAAAGAGATGTCCAGTATTGTTCCCAGTAGTAACATATGGCTGTGAGAGCTGGACCATAAGGAAGGCTGAGAGAAGGAAGATAGATGCCTTGGAACTGTGGTGTTGGAGGAAAATTCTGAGAGTGCCTTGGACTGCAAGAAGATCAAACCAGTCCATACTCCAGGAAATAAATCCAGACTGCTCACTTGAGGGAATGATATTAAAGGCAAAACTGAAATACTTTGGCCACATAATGAGAAGACAGGACACCCTGGAGAAGATGTTGATGCTAGGGAGAGTGGAAGGCAAAAGGAAGAGGGGCCGACCAAGGGCAAGATGGATGGATGATATTCTAGAGGTGACAGACTCATCCCTGGGGGAGCTGGGGGTGTTGACAACCAACAGGAAGCTCTGGCGTGAGCTGGTCCATGAAGTCACAAAGAGTCGGAAGCGACTGAACAAATAAACAACAAAAATGAGGTTACAACAGAATGTGGCATTTTTTCCTTGGCCTATCTGCTTGGCCTATTTGATCTTGCTTGCAGGGCTGACACATGCCAGGTTCCTTCAATTAACAAATAATCACAATAATTTCAAAAAAGAGAACATTTCCCTCCTTTGATCTCTTTTACTCTCCAAAAAGGTAACCAAATTGTTGCTGTTGCTATTCACTGAAGCTTTGGATATCTTATTCTGATATATATCCTGTTGCACTTAAATTCAGTTCTGTGTTCTATTTTTAATTAGTCTTTGAGCGAAAATAAAGGGTGAGGGTGAAATCCATGTGTTGATGAATTCCGTTCCACCAACAGGCACTCATAATTGGATGCAACATGTTATTTCTATAACTATTTTATTTCTATAATCATTAAGCAACAGCAATAACAACACTGAAATGTTATAAATTATCTTCTCCTATAATCTTTCCAGGCTTTTTGCTTAAATTGATTCAGCCATATGATATTTATTCATTCAAAATAAGACTGCCTATCCTGTTTTAACCTATCATTACATAAGTCATATTAAAAGCAATATTCATTAAATATTTCAGGGAGAATTAACATTGTAATATTATTTTCTCTTCTACAAATAGATTTCCTATGCCCAGGTTTTCCTTACTTCATTGAAAATAGAGATATTTCACTGTAGAAGTAAGGATTGTTGAAGCTTAGAGAACAAAGACTTGATCATTTCTTCAGTGGAAGACTACTGAACAATGTCCTTTTCTATACACGTGTTTTTCTTTATTTCATTTAAAATCTCTTGCTTTTCAGTACTTCTTCCATCTTTATGGCTATGTTTACTGTATGTGTTGGGTTGCTGATGAATATAAGAAGGCATTAATCGTGTCTCCATTTTGTTACTGGATTGCTACTTTTGTGTTCATATCATTCTCCAAGGCTAGAGAATATACTTTACTCCAACTTTTTATTTATTCTACTTGATTTTCCAGAATAATTTGCAGGTAATTCATTTTTGGAGTAACTATATGACCAAATGCTATAACTTGTTGATTGAAATTACCTTCCTTCTAGTATAGCGAGTACATCCCACCAAACCTGTATGAATTATTTGTTTTGTGAAATGTCTGCTACTGGAAAATATTTTTCTGCATTAGCTAGCACTTTTTCTATAGTAAGTATGAATGGAGGATCCTTTTAAAAGCCTAGCTTTATAAGCTGTATTATGTGATAGATTCATCAACCAAGTATGAATTTAATTAGTGAATAAAACAGGGACAGCTACTTAAGGAGAGTATATATCTGTGTTTTCCATTGTGTTTTGTCCATGTTTGCAATGCAAACAAGTAAATAAGATTAGAGAGCATTGTCCTTATTCACCACAGTGTCCTATCTCATGCAAAGGTTTTTGGTTTTGTTGGGATTTTGGCTGCAGCCTAGTCCCAGCATTATGCATGAATAAGTTTTTATACAGAATCATATAATACAAAGGGAATTCACTATATAATGATTATGAAAAATTACCACAAATTGTTTCCAAGGGGCATTTAAACCATTTTGTCTAGTTATCACCAGCACAGTCTTGTATCTGTAGTATATTGGAGTTGATCTAAACTTCATCCCATTTGGAATATATCCACTAAATAAATTGGACTTTATTTAGCAAAGACTGAGTTAAGTTCCACTGATATCAAAGTATCTACTCCACGTCTGGATCACATTCACTGAATGGAATCTTTTAAGGCCTATTTGATTATGCCCCAAACTCCATGCTAATATATTATGATATCATTTTTATATTTTAATCCTTTTATTTTAAGAAGGAAACGTAAACCACTCAGAGTTCTACTGGATTGGAGTGGCATATAAGCCTCAATAAATACATAAATAAATATGCTTTAAGGAAACTGTAGATGTAGCAATTTGATGGAGAATATGCTACCCATGTCCAAATACCTCACTGGCAATGCTTTTCATCATTAATCATACAGAAGAACACACACACACACACACTTTTTTTTTAAAAAAATGCACTTTTAATTGGTCCTGTGGTGCATGTGACATTCGAAGCAGTAGTAAATTTTAGATTTGTGAGTAATCTAATCGAATGCTTTATAATGATGTTTATTGTAGCATTTCCCGAAAAAGATAGATGAGACAAGCTTTCAAATACCAACTTTTGCTGACATTTAGTCAAGCATAGGTCATAAAATATCACTGCAAAATAATGTTTTTTATCATTTATTTTATAATATTAAAATATATATTATTGATGAGGAAAGGTTCTTGTTTGTTAAGTGTACCTTGTGACATAAGAGTAACTGACAAATCACAGTGTTAGCAAATCTGAATTGTGGATTTAATGAAAGAAGACAGATAGACAAAATAATGAAATAGTTGTACACACTGTAGAAAAACTTTTCAGAGACAAATACAACTTTATTTTAGGTGAATAAAACCAAAAGATAAACACTGAATAAACAATCTTTCAGAGCTCTGAATCCATATTTTACCCTAAATGACCACTTCTTATTTGCCATGCCTTAACTACCTTTATAAATGGGATTTAGGTTGTTCAATTTCTTTTCTTTGGGTATGTACCATCATCACCACTGTAGACATTGTGGAATCCTTTGGGCTCAAGGCTTACCTAAAGTCATACAGTTAATTCAAGACTAAGAACGATTGCTGTCCCCTAATACAATGATGCATTTATGCTACAATTTTGGTTTCAACCAGTAGAATTATGAATTCCTTGCTTTCAGGGGATTCTGATTCAAATTCCACTAAAGTAAGATGCAGAGGAGGGTGGTCATGAATGAATTTAGTGGAAAGTGAACTGAGTAATGCTGTTCTCATCCCTGTGAAGGAATTTGGCAATTTATTCAGTTACACTACTACAATACTACAAATGTCATTATTCATACTAATTTTAGGATTAGCAATGTCAGGCACAGCTGCTATTACTAGTTTTGCCACAGATTCCAATGCCAGTGTTTCCTCTTCCAGTTATTAGTTAGTTTTACCTCCCAACCCCATTCTCCCCACTTAGAACTAACCAAAAATGCTTTTAATAATTCCTCTCTCCTTTATTCACTCTGTTACAAAGATGGGTATGGGTATGTGTATTCACAGTTTTCTATGGCTATTTCACTAAAAGCAATGACAAAAATGGCAATTTTGTTAGATTTGCCTCTTCTAAAAGTCCAGGGGGAAGGGGATGTTAAGAAGAGTGGGTCGCTGAGCTTGATGTTATTTATAGATCAAAAAGTTAATCTGACTGAGGCTGCAAGTACATGAACACTTATAGCTAAGCTGCCTTTGACTGGGAAAGGGAATAATTGAATTCCAACCAAAGTTGACAGCTGGCAGTCATAGTCACAGAGGTCATTTGGTATCAGCCCTTTCAGGCTGGCCAGGTCAGGAAACAGACTCTATAAGGTTGACTGGAACTATACTGTATTGATATAGACCATAGTAACAGAGTCTTGAAAACCTCATTGAGTTTTCTCTTCTCTCCCTCTTATACTCTAGTCAGCCTGAGCTTCTTTCTCATACTTCCTCTGTTTCTTGGGCTTAGGAATACTTTCGTTTTTCCAACAGTCATCTCTGCATAGTTGCTCCAAGAGTATCTCTATGGCTTCCTAGAGTTGTGTTCCCAGTACTGATTGAAGCAGACAAAACTATATTCCTGCTTTTTTAGAAGGTATAGGGGGAACCTCATTTTAAACAGGCAAACTTCCCAATACTTGGGCACCACTCACCTAAAAGTTGCCATCCAGACCTAGTTCAGAATACTCAGATCTTTACTAGATCGGGTGTTACAGAAAACAGAGCTGAGTGTCAGTAGAATATTGATGACATTGAGCCCGAACACACCTGACCATTACCCTAAGAAGTTTCATACAGATGGAGACTAAATAGTGTTTTATGGCACCCAGAGCATACAGTAGCTAACAAGTACAGATGAACAGTGATCTATTATTCATCTTTGTCATGGTTCTTGCAAGCAGGAGTGGAACCACTGTAACATAGTTCCCGCAGGCCAGAACTCATCAGGATTCAACTTTATCAAAAGCCCCTGAAAGATCAGACAGGATGAACAGTTGCATTCCTGCTGTCTCTCCCCCATAGAAGGCTGTCAGGGCAACCAGGACAACCATGGCTCAAGTAGACCAGAAGTCAGACTGATGTGCAATATTTAAAAAGTGCCATTAAAATTCTACATAATTCTACATTGTGGCGCAGAGTGGTAGGCGGCAGTACTGCAACCGAAACTCTCCCCATGACCCGAGTTCGATCCCAGCAGAAGCTGGATTCTTGGGTAGCCGGCTCAGGTCGACTCAG
Organism: Candoia aspera; assembly: GCF_035149785.1. Taxonomy (NCBI): domain Eukaryota; kingdom Metazoa; phylum Chordata; class Lepidosauria; order Squamata; family Candoiidae; genus Candoia; species Candoia aspera. The sequence goes on from NC_086153.1 coordinate 209,332,191, forward strand.
CCTTCCATCCTTCCACGGTTGGTAAAATGAGTACCTGTCATGAGTAAGGATGGCGAGCAGGGGGCTCCCACCCAGATTGTCAAGCGCATGCGTAGCACTGAGGAACTGTTCAGCCATTCAAAGAGACACAGATCGGGACCGCCTTAACCTTTGGGGTTTATATGGCTGGGTTTTCCCACGCCTTCTCAGTTTGTTAGGATTCTTGTTAAGTACTACTAATAAATATTAGAGACCAAGTCCTCGTCTCAGTGTGTTTCCTGGTAAGCAGGACATCAATCCTAACAAACTCCTACTCCCATCGAAAGAGGGAGGAACAAGCAATTAAACAGATACGTTTAGAAATGGCTTCAGAAAACCAAGAAATGCGGCTCGCCATCCAGCAATTGGCAGCAGCCTTACAGCAACACCAGCAACAAGTAGATCTCCAGATCAACACATTACAAGCTGCAATGCTACAGCAGTTGCAACAACCAGCTCCGATTAACCCACAACCGGCACCACCAGCAGCAGCAGCAGCAGCCCCACCGGTAATGTTGAGATCACAGGGCAGTCTACCAGAGAAATTTGGAGGAGAAGCAGGACAGCTGAGAATCTTTCTCACACAGTGTACTATGTTCTTCGACAGCAGACCCGCAGAGTTTCCCACAGACAGAACCAGAGTCACCTTCATCCTAGGCCTGCTGAAGGGACCAGCGGCCAAATGGGCTATTCCCATGGTGGAGAACAACGATCCAATTCTCAACGACTACCAGAACTTTTTGGCAGGCTTCCGAGCACATTTTGACGACCCCATCAGAGAGGCCATGGCCAGCCGGGAGATTCGGAGGCTCAAGCAAGGTAACAAGAGGGTGGGACTCTACATTGCTGATTTCAAGTTGTTAGCAGGAGATCTGGACTGGAATGAGAGTGCATTAAAAGACCAATTCAAACAGGGGCTGGATGAGGAGATTAAGAATGAACTGGTGCGCCAGGGAACACCAGCCACGTTAGAAGCCCTATATCAGCTATCGGTGGTCATAGATGCCAGGCTAGAGGAGCTTAGGCAGATGCAGCCGGGGAGAAGCAAGACCCTCCGAGCGTTTTCAGGATTCCCAACTCCCCTTGTAGCAGCCTCTCACTCAGCACGAGAGGAGCCAATGCAGATTGGGGCAAGCAGGAGACTGATTTCCGAGACTGAGAGGCAGAGAAGGAGAGAGAGAGCCCTGTGTTTCTACTGCGGAGCCCAGGGGCACATGGTGAGAACTTGCCCTGCGAGAGGCCAAACTGCTCCAGTAAGACCCCCAGGGCAAGCAGCTGAAACAGGACCCATCCCCGCCTCTGTTTCCAATCAGGGAAACTCCGTTGGTCTCCCTCCCAAGAGCTCAGCAGGAAGACCGTAAATCAATTAAGGAGAGCTCATTCCGAAGATTCCAGGCAAGACTTTTACTACTTACCCGTAAAAGTCCAAGTCAACCCAGAGCACCAGGTCAAGCTAGAGGCCCTCGTGGATTCTGGAGCTTCAACTAATTTTGTTGATGCACAGACCGTACAAGACTGCAACATACCGACCAGAGAATTGCCATGCCCCATAGAAGTAGAGACCATTGACGGCCAGCCCCTCAAGGCAGGGCCGATTAGAAGGCTCACAGAACCGGTGCAGCTCACAGTGGGAGACCACACTGAATGGATCCAGCTTTATGTTACTGCAGCGCTAAATGTGCCGGTAATCCTAGGCACGCCTTGGCTGAGGATCCACAACCCGTTGATGAACTGGACTACAGGAGCAATCTCCTTCCCAGCTAAGGAATGCCAGCACCACAAGAGTCAAGCCGCTCCACACTCTCCAGCAACCAACGCAGTCACAGTAGCAGGGGGGGTCCACTTGCCAGCCAAGTATGCAGATTTTGCAGACGTTTTCAGCGAGCAAGAGGCCACAGCACTACCCCCCCATAGGGACTGTGACTGCACCATTGAGTTGTTACCAGGAGCCAAGATCCCAGCAAGGAAACAATATCCCATGTCCCCCAAGGAGTTAGCCACCTTAAAGGATTACTTGGACTCCAATCTCCAGAAGGGCTTCATCCGACCATCTACGTCCCCAGCGTCTGCTCCTACCTTCTTCGTACCAAAGAAGCCCGACCCGTTGGCACCTGCAACCCAGGAGACACCCTTGAGAGTGGTCCACGACTTCAGTTTCTTAAATAAACAAGCAAAGAGAGAATCCTATCCTCTGCCCTTAATCTCGGAGCTGCTAGATCGCTTGCAGAAGGCACGCATGTTTACCAGGTTGGATCTCAGGAGTGCGTACAATCTCATCCGGGTGAAAGAGGGGCACGAATACCTGACTGCCTTCGACACCAGGTTTGGCAAATTTGAGTACCTTGTTATGCCCTTTGGCTTGTCTAATGCAGGAGCCATATTTTCCAGATTTATGAATCACGTTTTTGCTGATTTACTAGACAAATACATGGTCGTTTATCTAGATGACATATTAATTTTCTCTGAGGATGCCACAACTCACGTAACCCATGTACGTAATGTTTTGCAAAGACTGAGAGAGAACAGGCTGTTCGCCAAGCTAGAGAAGTGTGCCTTTGATTTAACTGAAGTACATTTCCTGGGCTATATGTAATGATTGCCCTAGCCCCAAATACTCAGACTCACAAGAGGATGCTGAATGAAATCTGATTTATTAAAGTACTAGAGACAAATACAGAGAAAGCTGAGAATGAGCAAAAGCGCGCCAAATACAAACTTAAACCCTTGCTTCAAACGTATCCCGCCTCCCTCGTAACAGTCCCGCCCGGCACAGGTGCTAGCAATCGTCAGAGTTGCTAGCCTGGGAAAGTAACCTTGAGCGCAGTAGATAACAGAAACAAATTCCAAAGCAAAGCCAAAATATAATCGTTCCCATCCTCCCTAGACAAATGAAACACGCATCCAATTAATGACATGCGAAACGTTACGATGCATCAAAGACATTGAAACGGCGCACATGACATACCGCCTCCCTAAAAATACCCCTAGGGACCAGGTTTCGAGGGATAAGCGGAGTGGAAACGGGCCACCAGAACCGGGGAAGCCACATCTGGTGCAGCGACCCACTCAGGATGAGGGAAATGTTTCCAACGAACTAAATATTGCAAAGTATTGCGAAGGCGTCTAGAGTCGAGGATTTCTTTAACTTCGAAGTGTTGCTGACCATCAATCATGATGGGGGTGGGGGGTGGAGGTTGGCGATGCCAGCGATCAGAAGGAATAGTCGGTTTGAGTAAGCTGCAATGAAAAACAGGGTGTAAGCGTTTTAGGTTATGAGGCAAGTCAAGTTTAAAAGTCACAGGGTTAATCTGAGCAACAATTGGGAAAGGACCCACAAATTTAGGTGCCAGTTTCTTTGAAGGTTGTGCAGATTTAATAAACTTGGTAGAAAGGTAGACCGAGTCCCCAACTTGGAATGCAGGGTGTGGGGCACGCTTCCGATCAGCATACAGTTTATAATCTGCTTGTGCGTCAGCCAATGCCTGTTGAATCATTGGCCAAGAGTCAGCCAGTTGTGTTGACCAATCATCTGTAGTGACTGCACCGGCAGGAGGTTGTGGGAGATCAGTGATAGGTACAAAGTCTTTACCCAGAGCCACCCGAAATGGGGTTTGTCCAGTGCTTTGATGCACTGCATTGTTGTAAGCCACTTCAGCAAATGGTAGGAGGTCTACCCAATTGTCCTGCTGATAATTCACAAAAGCGCGAAGGTACTGCTCCAGAGTAGAATTAACAGCCTCAGTGGCCCCGTCCGTCTGAGGATGCCAAGCCGTGGACAGGGCTTGCTTCGTGCCTAACAGCTTGAGAAAAGCCCGCCAAAACTGTGAGGTAAATTGTGTACCCCTGTCCGAAATCAAGCGGGAGGGACATCCGTGTAGCCTGTACACGTGTACAAGGAACAAGCGGGCCAATTGACGTGCCGACGGAATGGACACGCAAGGAATAAAGTGAGCCTGTTTGGAAAAATAGTCTTTGACCACCCAAATGACCGTTTTGCGTTGGCTGGGTGGGAGCTCTACAATAAAGTCCATGGAAATTTCTTCCCAAGGGGAAGAGGGGGTTGCTACCGGCTGCAGCAGTCCCTGGGGCTTGCCCACCTTGCGCTTGGACATTGCACAGACAGTGCAGGAAGCAATGTAGTCTTTGACATCTTTGCGTAATGTGGGCCACCAGAATTGCCTCCGAACGAGGTGCAGGGTTTTCACAAACCCAAAGTGACCTGCGAGTTTGTCATCGTGGGAACGTGTTAACACATCTTTCCTGAGGGTTTCAGGAACGTAGAGGCGGTCGGATTTCCAAGCGAAGCCTCTGTCAAAAGTAACAGTATCTTTATTCGCAAGCAACCAAGTATCAGTTTTCAGCTCTTTCAGAAACTTTTGTTGCAATTGGGAGGGAATTGACAAAGTGCTTGGCTGAGCAGCGCTTGTGGTAGGCGGTTGCTGCGCGCGCGTTTGGCTTCGCGTCACAGCCTGCATGCCCAATTGGGGCGCCGTCCAGAGGGTGCTCACCACATCTGGCGCCGCCCCAGAGTCCTGAGGTTGCCTGGACAAGGCATCAGCCAAGAAGTTCTTTTTCCCTGGAATAAATTTGAACTGAAAGTTGAAGCGATTGAAAAATTGAGCCCAACGAACCTGTTTAGGGCTCAGTTTTCGAGGGGTACTAAGAGCCTCCAAGTTTTTATGATCAGTCCATACCTCAAAGGGATGATTTGCCCCTTCCAATAGATGCCGCCAAGTTTCTAATGCAGCTTTCACTGCAAATGCCTCCTTTTCCCAAACATGCCAACGTCTCTCAGTCTCGGAGAATTTGCGGGATAGATAGGCACAGGGTTTGAGGCATCCTGCCTCATCTTTTTGCATCAATAATGCCCCAATAGAATAATCGGAGGCATCTGCCTGTACCACGAAAGGCTTGGAGGGATCAGGATGTTGTAAAATGGGCTCTTTGACGAACGCTGCTTTCAGCCGCTCAAACGCCGTTTGACAAGCAGGCGTCCACCTCAACAGCGCTCCGGGATTCTTGACTCTCCTAGTATCTCCCACCCCTTTCGTTCGAAGCAGCTCAGTTAGGGGCAAGGCAATCTCAGCGAACCCCCTTATGAATAATCTGTAATAGTTGCTGAACCCCAGGAAACTTTGAAGTTGCCTGCGGGTGCGGGGACTCTCCCAGTCCACGACAGCCTGCACCTTGGCAGGGTCCATTTCTATGCCTTTATCTGAAATCCTATACCCCAAGTAGTCAATTTGGGTCTGATGAAAAGCACATTTGGACAGCTTGGCATACAATTCAGCAGATCTGAGTTTACACAAGACTTTTTTTACCAGAGCTACATGCTCTTGCATGGTTTCAGTATAAATCAATACATCATCCAAATACACCAATACACCTTTGAACAGATGTTCATGCAAAACCTCATTGATTAATTGCATAAATACCCCAGGGGCCCCAGCCAACCCAAACGGTAACACCTTATACTGGAAGGCTCCCAACGGGCAATTGAATGCAGTTTTCCACTCATCCCCCTCCTTGATTCGTACACGATAGTAGGCTTCTCTTAAATCAAGTTTAGAGAAGATTTTTCCCTTGGCCAGATGTGACAACATGTCCTTTATCAATGGCAAGGGATATTTGTTGGAAATTGAGACGGCATTTAATCCGCGGAAATCCGTACAAAGTCTCAGTGTCCCGTCCTTTTTCGGGCGAAAGAGAACCGGCGCCCCCACGGGTGAATTCGCCGGCTCAATGAATCCGCGCGCCAGATTTTTGTCCACAAATTCCCTCAACAGAGTCAGTTCCTTCTGCGTCATGGAATAAATTTTTGGTTTAGGCAATTGGGTGTTGGGCAGCAGTTCTATGGCACAGTCCGTCTTTCGATGAGGGGGCAACTGGTCAGCTTCCTTTTCACCGAATACATCAGCAAACATCCTGTACTCGGCCGGCAAGCCTTCCAGAGGAGAGGCCGGGTAAGGCGGAGTCGCAGCTGCCGCAACCCCCACCATCTCCTCTGGGGCACCCTTGCCCTCTGCCGCTTGATAAAACCCATCCCTAAACGTGATGGTTCGGTAAACCCAGTTTATTTGGGGGTTCTGCTGCACCAACCAGGGTACCCCCAACACCACCAATGGTCCCCCTACAGGAGCCACGACAAAAGACAACCCTTCCTGGTGACTGCCCAGTTGCAAGGCTACCCGCCCTGTAAAATGGGTGACCGGTTTGCCCCCTGCCAGGGACCCATCCAATTGAGTAAAAGCGATGGGTCTTTGTAAAGGGAAAGTGGGGAGCTCCAAAGCCGCCACCACGTCGGGGTGCATAAGACACCGGGAACACCCCGAATCAATCATGGCCCATACCTCCACAGTCTTGGATTGGGAGCCCAATTTCAATTTGACCATGAGTATGCGGTAAGTGCCACTCACCGCTGGAGGCTCGCGCCCATTCTCTACCACCTGCCCAGCGGCGCCCTTTAGAGCAGGTGGCTGGCGTTTCCCGCCGGCTGCGGGATTTCGGTCTCCCCCTCCATTTCGTAGGACATCACATCGTCTCCCTCGGTCTCAGCCACCGCAGCTTTCTGTTTCCTCGGCAATGCAGGGGACTTTGCCGGCGGTTTTCCGGGCCGTTCCTCTACCTTTGCCTTCGGGCATGCTGCCACTCTATGCCCCTCCTTACCACATCTCAGACACAAGCCTTTGGCGTACCGCTTCTCTCGCTCCTCGTCCCAGGGTCGTTGTCCCGGTTTCCCCCCGGTGGTCGATGGGCGGCTGGGCTTCACCTCCCGTCCCGCCTTGGCGTTCTTTCGCTGGGCAAAGATCTCCTGGGCATGTTCAGCCCTCCCTGCGAGCAGGATCCACTCATACAACGTGTATGGGTCGTCCCTCCCCAGGGACCAGCGCAGCACCTCTGTATTCAAGCCATCCTTGAAGAGCTCGATTATAGTTGCTTGGGACCAGTCATCGACCTTCCCAGCGAGCGCTTTAAACTCCAACGCATAATCGGCCACTGATCTGAACCCCTGCTTGAGTTCCTTCAGGGCTCGCTTTGCTCTCTCCTTGGCTAAGGGGTCCTCGAAGTGTTGCTTCAACGCCCAGAGGAACTCCTCGAGACTTTCCAGTTCAGGCGCTTCCGACTGGCACATCTGGACATACCAGTCTGCCGCCCTCCCCTTCAGTTTGGTGGCAATGGTGATGATTCTTGCCTTTTCCGATTGGAAAAACGCCCCCCATTCTTCCATATAGGCTTTCGCATTCGTCAGGAAGAACGAGAGTTTGGTCGGGTCCCCATCAAACTTGACAGGGAAGTCTCGCATGCCGCCTCCCGCCGGGCTGCGCCCCACCACCGGTGCTGCTGCGGCGGGTGCTTCCCTGACGCGGGGCGGCACGGGGCCCCGGGACGATCGCCCGGGCGATGCTGCGATTTCCATCTGGACCGACTGGTCCCCTTCACGCCTCCGCACCACCCGTCGCCGTTCCGGGGTCAGCCCCTGGGAAGAAGGGGTTGAATGCCTCTGGCTAGACTCTTCCCGGACCTCTCGCAACGAGGTCACATCCAAGCTCAGCTGTTTCAGTATAGCCTCCAACGAATCCATTTTGGACTCCAACACTCGGATCCGATCCGGAGTGGGTGAGCCCTCCGTTGGCTGCACCTGCACCACGTTGGGGGATAATGGGTATCTCTGCTTCCAGGATGGGCCCCCCTCTGCTGTGGCATCTCCTCGGGTCTCATCCCAGGTGAGCAGCTCACCCGGATAGTTGAGGGTGGTCTCCGGGGCCGTTTCCAGCCCCCCGGCTTCGCTCTCCGACTCGGAGCTCGCCTCCTCTCTGATGGCGGACAGCTCTCCACCTTGGTACGGGCGGCCGGACTGCCTCACGGTCGAGTCCGGTTCCCCTTCCTCCATCATCAAGATGTCGGGTTCGGTCATCGCGGGCTCTCTCCCTCACAGGTTAGACGCGTGTCTTCCCTGGACAGGGGCCAGCGGAGTTAGGAACTGAGATTCTCAGCTTTATGTAATGATTGCCCTAGCCCCAAATACTCAGACTCACAAGAGGATGCTGAATGAAATCTGATTTATTAAAGTACTAGAGACAAATACAGAGAAAGCTGAGAATGAGCAAAAGCGCGCCAAATACAAACTTAAACCCTTGCTTCAAACGTATCCCGCCTCCCTCGTAACAGTCCCGCCCGGCACAGGTGCTAGCAATCGTCAGAGTTGCTAGCCTGGGAAAGTAACCTTGAGCGCAGTAGATAACAGAAACAAATTCCAAAGCAAAGCCAAAATATAATCGTTCCCATCCTCCCTAGACAAATGAAACACGCATCCAATTAATGACATGCGAAACGTTACGATGCATCAAAGACATTGAAACGGCGCACATGACACTATATAGTATCCACAGAAGGCATATCCATGGATCCTGCTAAGGTCCAGGCAATTCTCTCTTGGCCACCTCCCCGAAATGTTAAAGATGTACAAAAATGGTTAGGATTCTGTAATTTTTATCGCCGTTTTGCCCCGGCCTATAGCCATCGGACCAGACCATTCACACAGCTCTTGAAGAAAGGCTCAAGATTCGTATGGGGGGAGAGGGAGCAAGCAGCGTTCCAGGAGTTGAAGCAGCTTTTTGCTTCCCAACCGCTCTTAAGGCACCCTGACCCCACGAAGCCATTCATAATGTACTCAGATGCTTCAGACGTTGCCATTGGGGCAGTGTTATTGCAATATACAAACAGGGCAGAGAATACATTGCTTCCTTGTGCCTTTTTCTCACGCCTACTCTCACCAGCAGAGAGAAACTATGATGTGTTTAACAGAGAGTTGCTGGCAATTAAAGCAGCATTCCAAGAGTGGAGGCACTGGCTAGAAGGGGCAACCTTTCCGGTGAAAGTTTGCACCGATCACAAGAATTTACAGCTTCTACAAAACACCAGATCCCTCACCCCACGCCAGATCAGATGGAGCCAGTTTTTCTCCCGTTTCAATTTTGTCATTTCTTATGTGCCCGGGGCGCAAAACTGCTTGGCAGACGCCCTGTCTCGATCCTTTCAGGCAGAACCCCCCACTCACCAGGAAGTACAGGCTGCTATATTACAACCTCACAACTTTGATCAGCCGATGAGGGGGAGCCAAACGGAGAGTTTAGCAGCAGGCAGCCAAGCAGAGGACCTATTTGCAAGAGCCAGAGCTCAGCAGCAACAGGACCCGTATGCCAGGGCCAGGATGGATGACCTCCAGAGGGCCCCGCAAGACACTGCCTCCCCTTTCAATGTGGAGGCAGGAATCCTCTGGCATAGTGGGCGATTGTATATTCCCCCTTCATTGAGGGAAGAAGTACTGAGACTGTGTCATGACCACCAAACAGCAGGCCACGGAGGCGTTTTCAAAACTCTCCATAGAGCTCTGAGAGACTACTGGTGGCCTAAGATGGTTGCAGACATTAAGGGCTACGTTGCTTCTTGTCACACCTGCAGACGAGCCAAGCCTCTCCCAGGGAAGCCCACAGGACTCTTGCAGCCCCTACCCACCCCCAGTAGGCCTTGGGATACGATCTCCATGGATTTCATCACTGATTTACCCCCGGTCCAGGGCCTGACTTCCATACTGGTGGTGGTGGACCTTTTCACAAAGATGGCACATTTTATTCCTTGCAAGGGCCTCCCATCTGCACCAGCCACCGCGCAGTTGTTCATAGACCACGTTTTTAGGTATAGAGGCATGGTGAATCACTTGGTGAGTGACAGAGGCCCTCAGTTCACTTCCAGGTTCTGGAGGGCCCTTTTCCAGTCATTAGGGGTCCAGATCCACCTGTCATCAGCGCATCACCCTGCCAGTAATGGGCAGGCCGAAAAAATTAACCAGTGGTTACAGCAGTATCTCAGGTGTTACACCACGTATCGGCAAGACAATTGGCCAGCCCTGTTGCCCATGGCAGAATTCACTTATAACAACTCTGTGCAGTCATCTACCCAGATGTCTCCGTTCCAAGCGCTCTACGGGGTTAACCCTCAGGTGTTGCCCACCTCCTCCCAGCAGGGAACTGTTCCAGCCGCAGCTGATTTTCTTAAAGAGCAACAAGCCGCACAGGAGTTGTTAAAGGAGCAGCTGAACAGGGCAAAGAGTGCTTACAAAAGGGCGGCAGACGCTCACAGGCAGGAGGGGCCAGCGATTGCAGTAGGAGACAAAGTGTGGCTCTCTACCAAGTTCTTGATCTCTACCAGACCCTCCAAGAAATTGGACTCTAAGTTCGTCGGCCCTTTCACTGTGGTGCAGCAGATAAATCCAGTAGCTTATCGTTTACAGCTCCCACCATCCATGAAGATCCATCCAGTGTTTCACAGAGCCTTGCTAGCCAAAGACCCTCCCCCAAGTAACTTGCGATCGCACCTACCCCCACCACCTGCAGTAATTGTGGAGGGAGAGGAGGAGTACGAAGTGGAAGAGATTCTGGACTCTAGGAGGAGGGGAAGGGGCATCCAATATTTCATACACTGGAAAGGGTACCCTGAGGAGGAGCGCACGTGGGAGAATGCCAGAGATGTACATGCTCCAGCACTGGTTCATCGATTCCATCAGCTTTTCCCTCACAAACCCAAGCCTCGCATTTTACCCGAGATTCCTCTTTCGCCTGAGCAGGCCGAAGAAGCCCAAGCTGAGGAGTTTGTGAGTGTGTATTTCCCCCCGCCCCTGCCTGAAGCCTCGACTCCAGTTACAGAGGAGGTGGGGGAACCACAGCCCTCAACCTCGGGCTTGCATTTCCCAGGGGGGAGGGGGGCTGACCCTGCTAACTCTCTAGATGTTTTTCAGCAGCAGCCACCTGGCTCGGAGGCGTTATCGGATTGGGAGGGCAGCACCGCTTCGTCCGTGGAGGAGTTGTCCTTTGAAGAATTGCCTTCTTTGCCAAGTTCTCATGAGACTTTACAAGCAGACAACATATCTTATCAAGACTCTGGAGGGGAGGGGGCTGAAATGGAATATCAATCTGGAAGGGAGGGTGATGTCATGAGTAAGGATGGCGAGCAGGGGGCTCCCACCCAGATTGTCAAGCGCATGCGTAGCACTGAGGAACTGTTCAGCCATTCAAAGAGACACAGATCGGGACCGCCTTAACCTTTGGGGTTTATATGGCTGGGTTTTCCCACGCCTTCTCAGTTTGTTAGGATTCTTGTTAAGTACTACTAATAAATATTAGAGACCAAGTCCTCGTCTCAGTGTGTTTCCTGGTAAGCAGGACAGTACCCAGCTTGCTGGGGAAGGTGATGACTGGGGAAGGCAACGGCAAACCACCCCGCTATAGTCTGCCAAGAAAACGTCACAAAAGTGGCATCCCCACAAAGGGTCAGACATGACTCGGTGCTTGCACAGGGGATCTTTTACCTTTCACAACTAGAGACAGAACAGGCCAATGAGAAAGAGTAATTATGTCATCGTTTTTGCTCCAGGTTTACTGTTCCAACAGATGTCTCATTGCACTACCATGCTAAAAAATGCTGCTGCTTATTGCCAGGGCAGTGTCAAAAACTGTTATGTCTATCCTTCTGAATGTGGTAACACATCCATTAAAAAAATCAAGCGATCAGAGGAAGCAATTTGAGTGTTCTCCGAGAGTGGACTGAGCACTGAGCAAGGACTTCAAGCAACTCTCTGTAACTTTAAGTTCAGTACAGGAAATATGGAAGGAGAGGGGAGGGGCAAAGCCTAGTTCCTAGTTTCCTATATCCTATCAGAGAATCAGAGACCAGGGGAGCAGAAAAGATGAAGACAGGAAGGAAGCACCCTCAGATCAACATCTCACAGCCACAAAAGCTTGCAGTGTAAGAGATAAACCAGGAATCCAGAAGAAATCCCTAACCATCTATATCTCACTGCCTCTTGTGGTCAGTAGGCTGTGAAATGCTGAAAAGTCAGTAGAATGGAAGCCACACTTCCAACATTCATTTTTGGAAACTCCTTCAAACTGATTAATCTGAGACTTCACAGTTTTGATTTTATCACAGTGGCAAAGATGCTTGGAAATTTCATCTACTGTAAATAACCATGTTATTAGACATAAGACAGCATAAGAAAGCATGGAACCCTGAAACTATTTGAAGCATTGGGTACTCTGGAAACTTCTATGAAAAATCTATTAAATGTTAAGGAAAGCAGAGGAATATTTTCTCTCAATGATATTTTAGCATAGCTGCTATTTCAATAGTCTTTTGCTGCTTTCTGCTACTTTATCATGGGGGTAGGGTCTGGGCTATATACATAAACCTAATTATAACAATAAAATGAATGTTCTTCTGGGAATGTATTCTCAATGCTTTTAGCAGCTCCTTCACCTAGCACTTAGCAATCTCTGTGTAGAAAAAATGCCATAATGGAAATTCAGTTCAAGTTTATTACAGCCCTAAGGCCAGATATAATCAAAATATAATAGAATATATATATATATATATATATATATATATATATATATATATATCAGAAAAACAATAAGTATAATAGGATCTAAAACTAATTAAGAACAAAGATACTAAAATAAATCAAAATAAAATACTATTATAAGAAATTCCAAACCTAAGTAATGGTGTGGCATATCATACAGATGGTAGCACAAAACTGGGTGACTTGGGAAGGTATTTTTGAGTCCTTGTCTGAAGGCAGTAACATTAAATAGAAATCACATTCCCTACCTGGAAATTTCTTCAAGGTCAGATATATAAAGGTCTGTCTAAAGTCCTAATATAACGAACAGTATAGTAGCATTATGACTTATAATGGAAATAATGGTGTTATGAATATGTTGTGATCATTCCTAAGCTCTCTGTTACACAAGGAAACTATCAAACATCTAAGTTTATGTTTACCTGAGTCATTCTATAGTTTCCACAAAACCTTTTGTTTGTGCTATGCTGAAATGAAATAATTTGTACTTTCTTTGTGCATTAGTAATCAAGTGACTTGTGCACATCAAAAAACACACCAGAGGAAGGCAACAGCAAACCACTTCCATAATGTTGTCATGAAAATTTCCTCTTTATGTCCATGAAGTCATAAAAAATCAAGATTGAAGGAGTGGTTAGTTTTCCAAACACCTAATTATCCATGCATGAAAGTAAGAGAACAGTATCCAGGACTCTTAAGCTCTACAAATATGATAACATGGTGCATATGACTGTTTTGAATTACTCCAATATAGTTTAGGAACAATTTTGCTATTCTACCACTAATACCAGAAAATTAGAAAAAAGGTTTCATTTTGCTACAGAAGCCACTGAAGGCAATAACATATAATTATTTCCTTGGATGTCTGATTTTTGCTGCTGAAAGAATTATTAGAAGTCTTGGGACAATAATAAACATCTCTTTCAAAGAATACAAAATATCTTGATGAAATTACAGCAAGTATAATTCTCTTTGAAATCTCATGAGTCTCTTGAACATGAAAAGAGAAAAATCAGCAGAAATGGATTAAGGAATATTATCACAGAGCTGTGTGCCTATAAATCACCATGCTGTTAACACATTCACTATATTCCTTGATTCCCATTAGTATCAGGCCAGAGAAGACTTTTTACATAAATTAACAAACATAAATGGGGAGGAAAAAACCAACATATAAGAAACTCAGCAAAATATGTAAAAAAAAAGAAGTGTGAAAAGTCTTTTTTCTTTATTTCCATCTCTTCCTCATACACAAAATAAAAATAACTTTTTCCAGTCTTCTTTAGTTACTTTACAATTTTCTATAAATTCCTTGAAACTGGGCCAAATAAAACCTGGAGTGGATTTATTAAAGAAATACTATGATTTCAAGTTCTCAGCCTGAGAAATTCTGTTTGGCCTGTCCTGGTTGGAGCTAAATACTATGTGGAGTTTCTTCTCAAATGGTAGTCTTTGTAATCCCTTGGATTAGTTTATCACAAGTTAATTTATCCCGGTTACTTTAGGCTTCCCATCTAAGTCTCCATTCCAAATATGTGAATTTCACCTTCCACAATTTTCAAAAATGGGCAGGCTAACTGGAAAATAGTCCTGACATCTGGAAAGAATCCAGGTTGGGAAATGTGGGTGATACCGCAATGATCCATGGTACCGTCCTCTCCCATCTAGAATATTACGATGTGTAAAGTATGAGGTTGTCATTAAAGACAATTTGGAAATTTCTGTTAGTTCAGAAATCACTTGCTAGACTATGTGGAACCATATTAAATCTGAAAATAATTATGCTGCCTATTCATTAATGACTTTAATTTATGATACTGATGTATATCTTTAAAAATATAGGTGGCTTGGGTAACCCAAATATCTGCAGGAGAAGCTTCCCTATCAACCTGCCCAAGGATTGCAATCTTTCTATAGACTATTCTCTGAGAATTGTTAATTTATAGAATTAGAGGTTTTTGTGTGTATGTGGGGCAGGGGGGATCTTTTCTAAGGAAATATAGATATACAACTCTTAAGTCTTTTCAGAGCCAGTTCAGCTATTGGTACAAGTAGTTCTCATTTAGCGACTGCCTTGTTTAGTGGCAATTCAGTTACAGCTGTGATGAAAAAGTAATGTTATGACCAATCCTCACATGTATGACCTTCACAGGTATGTAAAGCAAAGGAAAGCTGAAGTAAGATCATAAGCCCAGTCGTGGTTTCACTTAGTGACCACTTCACTTAACGACCAAGTTGCTGGTCCCAATTGTGGTTGCTAAATGAAGATTACTTGTATTAGGTCAGGCATTTTAAAGTAATTTAAAGCTATCTGTTTCATAAGTTAATAGGGTAGGATATTTTCTATTAAGAATTTGACTCTGTGTTTTAGTTCATATAGTGGTTAAGGTGTCAGGCTAGAAACTGGGAGACTGTGAGTTCTAGTCCTGCCTTAGGCACAAAGCCAGCTGGGTGACCTCGGGCCAGTCACTCTCTCTCAGCCCTACAAAGCAGGCAAGGGCAAACTACTTCCAAAATATTGCCAAGAAAACTGCAAGGGCTTGTGCAGGCAGTCGCCAAAAGTCAAGACTGACTCAAAGGGACCCCCTCCCCCAAAAAGTGTTTTTAAGGTTTTTGCTTTGCTGTTTTTTTGTTACTGCCCTGCATTTTTAATTATCGTAGAACATCATGTTAAAATACATCTTAGGTGAGAATAGCTTAGACCAGTGTTTTTCAAACTTGGCAACTTTTAAGATGTCTGGATTTCAACTCCCAGAATTCCCTAGCAAGCATGGGGAATTCATATATTTCTCAGCCAACTGGTCAAACAGACCTTATCTTACAGTGCTTTTATTTGCCACTTTTATTACTTACCAGTATTAGGTTAATTTAAAAAATAGCTTTTTTGCCTCTTCATGGTGCAGTGCTGTAAAAACAACAGTGCTTAATATAAAAGAAGTAACTTTTGCCTACAATAGCCTTTGAGGGCTCACTGACTCCATGATTTGTCACACTACATTGAATGCTGACACCAGCCTGATACTGATTCACAAAAACATAGAGCAAATTGCCATAAGCAGAAATTTCTGAATAAAATCTCCACTTCTTATTTAGACTCAGTGGTAGTTGAACAATAATGGCATTTAAAAAAAATATTATTTTTCCAGGGCCTACCACATAATATGTTTATATATAATTGATTTTAAGTCATTTATTTAGTAAGTGCCTCCAAATATTTTAGTCTTCGAGATACTGCAATAGAAACTAGAACTAGCTTCCTAGAAAAATATGCAACACCACTTGAAGTGTATTTACTGCTACTAATCTTAAACCATCACTAGATCTAGTAATATTTGAAACTAGGTTTAAGCATACTAGCAGGCAGGAGAAGATTAAAATGTATTTTAAATTAGATCATGTTCTACATCAGAGCTTAGAAAACACATCAGGATAAATGGAATTGACAAATGCTCTGTAACTGTGATTATGTCCTTTTGTTTCCTTTATTCTGTGACTAAAGATCACCAGCGTAGACTCAGTTGAACAGATCTTGGTTTGCACTGAATTCTTTTTTAATCAAAATTCTTTAACTTGTGACAGTCATCTAAATCATGCAGACAAGTTAGTGCAAATTGTACTATAGTTTTCCAGAAACAGTTTTCAGACTGCTGGTGCATCTTCACTGTTTCCTAAATGTAAATTGGTTGGTTCCTGCCAGATATTTTAAAGCCTGACTGATTCTGTTTTGTCATTTGGACGTGAACAAAAGTAAATGAAAGGAAGATTTGCCTTGCAAATTGACAAGGCAGTGTGTTGCATTGTCATACTGTTATGTCCTAATTACCTGATGCATATACCTTAACAAATGTATGCTAACTTAAATTAAAACTTTGCAACCTTAAATATGTTGATTTTTTCTTGTTTCCAGTTGCTCTGGTTAAAGAAGTGACATTAATTAAATGTATCACTGCCACTTCTGCTGTAAAGCTTGATACATTCTTGTAACATTTTGTGATAGGTTTGAATTCCATTTTGTGATAGCTTTTTTACTCTAGTGAACACCCAAAAAGAAGTCCAAAGTCGATACAATATGCCATCTGTTTACTTTTTGTAGTGCATCAATCTTAATAATTGTATTGTGAAAAATTTATTTCCCTAATTAGATGAAGAACAACAAATTGGAGGGCTTTTTTAGTTTAGAAAAAAGTAAGGCAAGACGTGATACATTCTAACTATAGAATTATTGTAAGGGTGGAGAAAGTAATAGGGGAATAGGTTCCACACCTTCTGATAGTCAACTCAAGAGATTAATGCCAACAGCCAAAACAGAACTATTGAGAACGAGGAAAGAGGATTCAGCATGCCTGGCAGAAACTGAGGCTTTCGGATGTACACCATTTCTTTTCAATACTAATTTTCCTCTATTCCCCAACCTCTAATTAACTACAGACTAAGGAGGACTTGGCTTCTAGCCATACAATGTTGAGTGTGTCTGTTTGGGGGGAAATATTTATTTATTTTTCTAACAAGTTTTGGGGCTGCCCAACTCATTCATGACTCTGGGTGGCTTACAAATAAAAAGAAATCAATACATATTCAAAAGGTCACAAATGACCAGAAGAATATTACACCAGCTATAAGCCAACTGTAACTAAAGAGAACCCACCATCGCCTTATCCCAAAGCCTGGGAGTACAACCAGGTCTCTAACAACTTCCTAAATGTTATAAGGGTAGGAACCATACACTTTGGGTGGCTTCTTGCTGGGAGCATATATTCTTGGTGTACAATCCCAGCATTCTTTGTTTGTCCCTCCCAAGAACATCCCACCACAATGATGAGGCAGAATGGCAAGACTTGTGGGGTTTAATGTATGAACAGAACATGTATTTGATTATTATCAATATTGAAGGAAATAATAAGGTGTATATTTTATATATATATAAACCTACCAGTGTTTGAAATATTGAATCATTTTTTTGTGGATCACAGGGCAAATGTGCAAATGTTGCTAATGTGAATTGGTTCTACTCTGAATAAGCAAACTGATATAATTAGTATTTAACAAAGTGGACACACATTAATATCAGGGTAAGGGAGTAGTTATCATAGTACTAAGTAACTTTATTAATTTTATATCCTATTAATGATTTATTAGCTACATTAATTGCTGAAGCAACTCTAGGATATATATTATTAAAAATACAATTTTCTATCTTGAAAGTAAGAAATTTTATCTATTTTAAAGTAAAATTTAAAATAATTCTCAGAAAATATATTTTCCTTTCCTCTTTTATTCAAAATTGGTAGAAGCTTATGAAAACACAGCTGAATTAAACCAGGAACTGCTCAAGCTAATTATATTGCTTAAGTTTAAACGGCATTTGTTTATGTTTAGAGAGAGTAGCAGATTAAGTGAGAATAAATCTGAACATTGGGAAAGCAAAGTAGTATTTCAGGATTATGACCTATACTTAATTTCCTTCCAGCAAATAGAAGAAAAGTAGATTTATCTATTATAGTAAGAGAATACTAGGCTGCTATTTTGTTTCATTTATGCTTTTAGCTTCCAGCATCAGCTATACACCATGCTTTTGTGCAATTTGTTTTGTTTTATTACCGATATGTGACAGTGGAATAATAATTAGTACAAATGCAGAGGCAGGCAGAGAGTTGGAGGTAGAGCAGTGCATACCCCCCCCCCATTTTTATGAGAATAACAGCAATCTAAAATGTGAATTATTGTGAAACTAGATTATACAGAAGTGATTGTTCATACAGATGGCAATGCTGTGGTAAGTTTGCCATCTACTATCATTTTGCTGTTTTATATACTTAAATGTCTGAAGCCACATGAACTAGAAGAAAACCAAAAATTATTACTTAGTTGGCTGCTTTCACTTCAGCTTATCATGAGGGGTGGACCAGTCATTGTGTTTACAAGGTAAGGCTTGTGATTTGTTCTATTATTTGAACCCAGAAACCATGGCTTTTCACCAAGCCATGTCTAAGCAAACAATGGCTTTGCACAGTGTGTGAATCCATTCCAGTTTTCTCTGGTTCATGTTAGGGTCACCCATGTGTAAACTGGAGAAATACCTTGGATGCCATGATTGTTCTGAGTTGCAAAGGAAAGCCTACGTAAACTCTATGAAGATATTGTGGACAATTTACCAAGGTATCTCTGTTGCTGCTTCCTCATCTATTAGAATGATTCTGTTTCTGTTTGATGTAATTGTCCATTGTTATGTGAAGCATATTGATACGAAGTTTGGTCCTGTATGCATCCATTTTGTTATATGTGTGCCTTTTAGTGGGTTACCAAATCAAATCCACATTTCTTTCCTCCCCCCATTCCCAGAACTGACTTGACAATGAGCCAGAGGATCATTCATTTTATATAAACACTCTTTATATAGAGTATTTATATAAACACTCATCACCATGAAGGCAGACTTGGCCCACGCCCAGGACTTCCAGCCTCTGGCCTCACATATATTGTTACAAATGACACAGCATGAGGGATTACAGAGCTTCTGAGTGACTTTCTCTAAAGTCATCTCACTGTTTCCTTTTCCAGCCTCCTCAAAATATGCACTTGGGGAGGGGGGCAATTGTAACTTTAGCTGCATTATCTAAACATTGAAACATCATTCAATATTAGAAGCAAATATGTCATTTATTCAAGTAATATGTACAATAATTATGACTGTTTACTCTTAAGATTAAATGAGGCAAAAAAAAATGCGGAGGGATTTAATGGAATTTTTAAAAAATGCTTTGGAAGAAGATGAAAAGGGCTACGCAAGGAGCTTCCAGAAGTGTGTATGGATGAAGTGATTTGATATGAAACCAAAATGGGCATGCTTTGGAGAATCTTAGCAGTATATTGCTTGGGGATGTGAATTTGCATGTCTTCTTTTACACAGACTATGCTGTGGTTGTAGCTAAGAAGCCAAATGATCTGCAGCAAATGTGAGATAGATTGTATGATGCAATGAAGTAAATAGATCAGAAACTTAATGTGTCAGTGATGAAGTTAGATGTATTTGACAGGGAAAATGGAGTGAACCACTGCAAGTTATAAACAAATGTGAAAAACTACAGCAAATGGATTGATGTACCTTGTGGAATGTACTCCAATAGAAGAGAATATCTGTAGCTTAGGGTTGTAGAATCCTTGGTGCTTTCTGAGAATGTTTACTAAAAGGGAAATAGGAGGAGCATGTTTAAGAGATACAAATGCTAGCAAAAATATAGTGGGTAGTAGTCTGCTTCAAGGAATCAGTATTTATTGAAAAAAAGTAAAAATGACTGTGTATAAAAATTGTATAAAATGGCTCATTATATGCAAGTGAGTATATCAAAGTCAAATGCAACTGAATGATTTACTTAAGTGCAGGAAAACAATAAAAGAAAGAAATAAAAGAAATGTAAGAAGGAAGAGTCAACAGGTTGGGAAGGCAGAGAACACTAAGAAATCATGGTTATATGAAATCATGTGGCAAGAACAAAAGGCAGCTTATATATACACAATGTATTAGTGTATGGATGTGGTGGAAGTATGGATGATCTACAAGGATAGAAAAGTATGGAGAAGTATATAGGACGATAGTGGTATTAATTAGATTTAACTATGTTTCCCTTTTAAACATTTCATTTCATGTCTTATTTTCATTTACTTATTATTTTATATTCCTTTCCTGTGCTTTACATAACACTGCTTACCTTAAAAGGGAATAGTGTTGTTGTTGTTGTCGTCGTCATCATCATCATCGTCATCTGTTTAATATTTACTTATATACCTGGTTCTTATTTTGCCTTTTTTAAATGGGAGCCCTGAGCAGTGTACCTAGTGCCTCTCCCTTTTTATTTTCACACAAACAACTATTTGAATTATACTAGACTGAGAGATTGTGAGTATTGAATGTCATAGTTAAGTGGTCCAGGTTTTGTATCTCTCCCCGTAGTTTTCTTGTACCCTTTGGCACATGGTAGAAGAAAAAATTAAAAAAAAAAAAA
Organism: Candoia aspera; assembly: GCF_035149785.1. Classification (NCBI taxonomy): domain Eukaryota; kingdom Metazoa; phylum Chordata; class Lepidosauria; order Squamata; family Candoiidae; genus Candoia; species Candoia aspera. The sequence goes on from NC_086153.1 coordinate 209,352,627, forward strand.
AACTATGCAAAGCTTTAGCATTGGTATGGAGGAGACTGGGCAATGTTATCTTTGAGGGAGGGGGGCTGCATAATTTTGTGTAGGGGACATGACATTTATCTACTTTTGGGAAGATACTACCCTTTTCCCCACAATAACATGAAAACAATGATGCTTTTATAATGGATTACAGTGTCACACTGCTTATCATAATAAAGGGAATATGTATTTTCAATATGATACTCAAAGTAATAATTCAATAAAGAAAACATGTGTTGGGTGAATTTGAGATCAGTAGTTCAGAGCTATTCAGCTTATTAAAAAGCAAAACCCATTGTGATGAACTGATTTGGTCCTAAATATTTAGGTGTGAAATTGCATACTTTTAGTTGACATAATTATATACACACATGGCTTCTAGAAATAGGGAACACTGAAAATGGAATTAAATTGCTTGAAAAAAGAATACCCCTCAGATAAATTTGCTTTGAAATTATCATTTATTTATTTTTATATTCTGTACCTCCGGACTCTCAAAAGACTCTCAGAGGTTACAATATAACCAAATAAAATCAATAAAATCAGAATATAGCACTGGAAATTATAACTATCAATCCACTTTAGCATCTGTTATCCAAAGCAATTCTGGCAATTAAAGTTAAAGCTCTGCAGAAAAAGCTCTGCTTCTCCATCTTCCAAAAACCATCGGGGAAGGTGTTGTCCTAATTTCTCAGGGCAGGCTATTCCACAGGAATGGAGCCATGACAAAAACATTGTCTTCTGCCTCCCCCAAGCCAAATCTCATGTAAGGGGGAGAACCCTACATTTATGTAATCTGGGACAGTGGACCAGATGGGTCAGTTTTACTTGAAGAAGGCCATCCTGGAAGTTCCTGGGTACTGAGCCACAAAAGGCTTTATAGATTAAAACCAACACTTTGAATTGTCCTGAGAAGCTTATTGGAAGCCAGTGCAGTGCCCACAAAATTGGTGTTACATGGCTGTAAAGGCACTCATCTGCTAGCAGGAGGGCCGCTATACATTGCACTAATAGAAGCTTCCAGGTACTTAACAGGCAGGCCCATGTCATTTCCCCAACTTTGATGGACTTTGATGGGCAAATATATTTTGATAACTGAGAAGAAAATGTATGTGTTCCATGGGGGGGGGGGATGTTCTTCTTCTCAGATTTCCTGTCTTTATTTTAGTGGATGATCTTTTAATTAATTTTAATTATTGTAGGTTAGGTGTTAGGTGTTCCCCAGTCCCATTTTTCCCCCAAATTTCCTTTTCTATTTTTATTTTCTGAAGTGCAATGTATTTCTGCTGTAGAATTAAAAAGGTAGGTTCAAAGGAATGGTTCAATACTATTATGTAGATCAGAGACATTTTATCACAACTGTTGTTTTGCTTTGAGGAAGTTTAAGTTAACTTTACTTAACTTGTCCTTTCTGTGCAACAGAGACAATTGAACCAGACAGAGAGATTCCTGAGGTCGGTAGGGATTTTTCTACAGGTAGTGATGGTAAAATATAATATCTCCACTGCTGCCATTATCATAGAATAGATCACACAAATAGATCTTACAGAGATCACTACTTCATGTGAGAGAAAGCAGTCTTTCATACATGCCAGTGTTAGACCATTTAAGATGAGATGATGCTTGAACTGATTTAGAAAATAGGTTTAAAGTTAGTACTGTTTAAACTTGCAAGACAAAAATATGCCTGCCACTGAAACTATAGCAGCTTCTCAGTGCTTTTCACATCATGGAATAGAGTGACAATAAAAACTTCTTGTGTTCTAGCTTTCCAAATATAACATTGATATATTTGAAGTTCATCAAAGGACTTGTCCACACATAAATGCAGTGCTAATCCGTGGCATCCTTGCCTGTCCCCACAACCCAGTGGGGCTGGTAGCAAGCTTTATGTGCTGAGCCAATTAAGTTCAGCTGCTGCTCCAGAGGAAATGCAATGAAGTTTCATTTGCTGAATTCCTGCAGTACTTGGCACAGGTGGTTCCACACAGACTGGAACTGTTGCTTCAACCCTTTCCCAGTTCTTGGGATGTTCTCATCACTTCTGAAACAAAGGCATCATGGTGTCTTGCTTCCATTCCACCACTATTTTCTGCCCTGTTCTGATTACTCTAAGTGTCATAAACCATCAATTGAATCTCTTCTTCCCCCTACCACCACCCAACACTGTGGTTTAAAAAAAAAAAAACCTATTCTCAGGGGTCCTGAAATGGGCCAAACCTAACCCCCAAGAATGAACATTCCATAGCCTGGAACTGATAGAAGGTAAAGTCCTCTTTCCCATGCTATATAAAGGGGTGGACCTCGCAGCAGCTTTCCTCATAAGGGTTTCATTTCTGTGTAGCTATAGACTGCAGGGGAAGAGAAGAAAATATTGCCTGGCTTTCTGATTAATTCTGATCTCAGGAGTGAGTGAAATCCAGAGAATAGTCTTTGTCAGAGAATTGCCTGACCCTAAGTATAATGATATACTCTCTGACTGATATAGCAGTAGATAAACATGTTTAGATTTATCAGTTCCATGTCATTAATGGGTAACACAGTGGCCATAGCTTAATTGGCTTAGAGCAATGTTTATATATAAACCACAGCTTATGCTTAGCTTGTTTTAGGAATTCAGCCAATTGTTTAATGGGCAATGTCATGGTTAAAAGTTATACATGGCTTAGTGTGACAGATAAACCCAGCCACTACTTAGAGTGGCCAAGTCTTACACATTTGTATGTTGTCTTGCTTTCTCTTTCTCTTTCCTACACACAAACATGCACATACACAACTTGAATAATAACCAACACAGCCTTTTTCTTCTAATGCTAGTATTTTTTTCACTAAATCTAGAAAATAATCTCATTAGTTTTCTAAGCAATATTAAAACATTTAGTCTCCAGAAATCAGATTTTTTTTTCTAGCATTAAAGCCATGGTGGGATGGGCTTCCATTTAGAAATGTAATTTAATCTCATGGGAAAGTAATCTTGTTAAAATATTGTCAGGTTAATTGAAATTGATTTGTGATTTACTAAACATAGTATTTGCTAATCAAGTATCAGGCTTAGAAGCTTTGGAGGTTTGATAGATTCCTATTAGTTTTGCACTAAGTGTAATCAGCGAGTCAAATATATGGACAGATAAATGTACTGGAACATTTTTTTTCACTCTCTTTTAAAATGGATAACACTTCTGTGTCAATAATTTACCTTTCATGAGATGATACGAGAGATAAATGAGACAGTCATGAAGTCTGGATTACTTCTATGTGTTATTTGTCAATACCTGGCATTTGCTTTCCATCTGCTTAATTATTTCTCTAATGTGTTGCTCCAGACTACTGAAAACTATCTTCACACAAGCATACATGGATTATTATGTTCTGGATATTCTTGATGTAAGGGGGAAAAAAAAATAGGCATCTGACATCCTTCATCCCCCCCCCCCAAAGCATCATGGTCTGAATACATTTTTTCTGTATATGTAACTAAAACATTACTTCCTTCCACTATGAATACTATTGCTTGTTGTTGTTGTGTTATTTATCATTATTGCCTGTGTTTATTACTTCTGTTGCTTTGGTTTATAGGGTTAGAGTTAGGGTTAGAAGTTTTTTTTAGGGTTATCAGTTATATAGAGGTTCAAATTCCTGTTTCATATATCAAGGAATACTTACTATATTTTTACTATTTATTTTTTTCAGTATTTTCATAAAATCTAACAACTAAGGGTGGACATATGGGTAAAGAGAGCCATTTTTAGTTAACTAGCTCTATTTTTTCTTAAAAATAGTTTTATAATTTATGAGCTACAAATGTTTAAAAACAATGAGGTAGCTTCTTAAAGACTAGCACATGTATTATAATACAAACTTGCAGCATAATATGTTATGTTCATCAGTGTTTAGGTGTTGTACGATTTTTTTTTTATGGTTTTCTACAATAAACTGAGAATGATTTTCTTATCAATGCTAATGTGTATAAATACTAATATAAGTGAAAGACAGAACTTTTCTGTTACAGACTGCCTTTTATGTCCTTGCTATTAAAGGTGCATAAGTTTTTAAATGTGTCTGAAATTTCTCTCTACAGAAAGCTCTTCTTTACAGACTATGGAAATGTTGCTAAAATTGAGAGCTGTGATATGGATGGCATGAACAGAACGAGGATAGTAATATCTAAAATAGAGCAGCCCACTGCTCTTACACTTGACCTTGTCAGCAAATATGTTTACTGGATAGATGTTTATCTTGACTCTGTAGGAGTGGTTGACTACCAAGGACGTAACAGGCAAACTATAATTGAAGGCCAGCTAGTAAGTACCATTTTTTTTATAATTATATATATACAGTATACACACACACACACAGACATATATCACACACAAATACACACAAATGTGTATGTATTCAAATAGTAATTGTTTTAGCCACATTATTTATGGCATAACATCACAAGATTTATTTTTAAACAAATCATTCTTATGTGAGCATTCCATCAAGTTCATGAGTTAAATTTGATTTCCACTTGTGCCAAGGCATAGTGAATTTTTGCCTATCTGCTGATGTTGCCTGTTAAACTCTGGTTGTGGTTTCAACTTTGTGAGCGGGTGTAAAAATCTAAATGGAATTTACCATGACTACAAATAGTCCAGTAAATTAACATTACTGATGTACATTTTGGAACTACACCAAGAATATAAAAATCTAAAATTCAGTGCATTATTTATTTATTATATATTTTATCTTGCTTTTTCCAATATGGAAAAATCTTTTAAGGAAACCCCAAAAGAAACATTTTGAAAAAGTATCAAGTCAAATTAATAATGTTTCTTTTTCTGTATTGTGCTGTATTCACAATAGCAGACTGTTGCTTAACCTCAAGGACAGGGTCACCAGCACATGGTCAAGCATGCTAATGAAAGGGCTTCACTCACCTTCTATTTTCTTTCTGTAAGAATCTAAATGGGAAGGGCTCAGCATTCAAATAAATTAGAATAGGTTAAGATAAGAGAAGCAAAGATGACCAGGAGATTAGAAACTTAGTTATTTGAAGAAAGATAAAGGCAACTGGATATAATTACACTTGGAAAGAGATGATTGCAGATTGGTAGCACTTTTCAAGTTCCTGAAGAATTGTCAGATACAAGAAAACCACATCTAATACATAGCTATCTGACTGTAAAGTGCAGAATACTGGTTTTAAGTTAACAGGAGAACAATTTTCAGTTGAATATGAGGAAAATTAGTCACCTTCTGTTTGCATTACTGCAATGCACTCTACATGGAGCTGCCCTTGAAGACCATCTGGAAGCTGGAACTGGTCCAGAATGCAGCAGCACATGCAATTTTGGGTGCCCTGCAGTTCATCTGAGTAACACTACTGCTGCATGAGCTGTACTGACTCCCAGTTGCTTTCTGGGTGCAATTCAAGGTGCTGGTTATTAGCTTTAAGGCCCTTCTTGGTACAGGGCCAGGTTACTTGTGGGACCACCTCTCCCTAAGGGTATCTGGCCATCCTACTAGGTTAGAAAGGGTGGGCATGCTCCAAGTCCCCTCCCTTAAATGTTGCCATCTGACAGGACCTTGTAGGTGTGTCTTCTTGGTAGCTGCCCCAGCCCTTTGGAATAGCCTCCCCACCTGAGATCCAAAGAATCCCTACCCTTTTAGCTTTCTGGAGGTCTGTGAAGACCTGGCCTTTCCATCAGTCATTGAGCTAGGATGGGGGTTGAGTTGCAAGGGAGATTGGTCTGGCACCTGTGGGAAAGGATACCTTTGTTTTTAACTATGCTTTTTATGGATTGTTGTGAGCCACCTAGAGTCTCATATGAGATAGGCTGCCATGTAAGTTTTGTAAATAAATAAATGAAATAAATAAAATGTTGCTAACATTAAAAGTGCTTTGACAATGAAAGCAATTGTTGAAAGAGAAGATGAACATTGGAATACCAGTTGTGTTCAGGCAGAACATAGAGTGTCAACTATCAGGATTGATCTAAATGGAATAACTGTATTAAACAACTGTATGATTTTTGTTTGGAATACCTCTCTCCACAAGATTAAATTGAACAAATAGCTGGACCCTGAACTGCTTTTATTTCCCACCAGACATACATACATATGCATCATGGCATTCCTTTTTGGGGTAAGCAAGATTATGAATGTGCAGGAAAGGAGTAAGAAATAGTAAACAATAATCCTTGCAGATCTATCCAGCAGTATTTCATCTTGCTTTTCAGCATCTCATTTGCTCCTTTTTGAGGATCTGATCAACTTTATCCAACCCTCAACTTTTTTTCTTTCAACTTTCTTTCCACCTGTTTATGCTTTCTTCATCTGTTTGTTTTGCAATTTGATTATCATTCATTTTTTCTATATGACCAAATCACATAATCATACTTCTTTCATTCTGATCATTTGCTGTTGTATCTGATCCACATTCATCCATTACCCATTAATTCTTGATCTTATCTTTTCTTGTTTTACCGCATACACTTCTTAAATAATGAATTCCAACCACATTTAATTTCCTTTTATGATTCTCCTGTTATACCCAACTTTCACTTCATATAAGCAGAATAGGCAAAAGCACTTTACATAGCCATTTTTGGTTCTTTCTAGACATTCATTCCTTGCAAGATACTAAATATCTTGTAATTAATTAATAAATACCACTCACTATCTTCCTACAAACATTTCCATATCTTAAAAGTTCTCCACCTATTTTCCCATGTTTAGTAAAAATTCTATCAAAGTAAACAAATTCATCTATTTGCTCTATTTTTTATTAGTTTATACATCTATATTTAGCTTGCAACTGTTCATTCTTTTTTTCCCCTGTCAAATACAACTAACTTGGTCTTTCATAAAATCATGATTAAATCTCTGTGATTCATTGCATCATACAATCTATATCACATTCACTGCAGATTATTTGGATTTTTAGCCAACAACACAACATTGTCTGCGTACAAAAGTACTTGGACATTCACTTCTCCCAAGCAGCACACCTCTAAAATTCCCATACAGAAATATATCCATATCCATATCCCCCAACCCACACAACTCTAACATCACCACAAGCATTGCTTACACATTTATTGATATGTTAAACACTTAAGGGGACAATACACATCCTTATTTTACTCCTGCTCAATACTGAAACATTCACTAAGTATTCCATTTATTATTATGCATCTCTTTACTTCTATTATATACCAGTAGTAGCCATTTAGCAACTAAGCTTCAACATCGTAGTCACAAAATATTCCACAATTTAAATCTATTCACTTTATCATACTCTTTTTGTAAATTGGTAGATATAGAATAAACTTCCATTCTTACATTCATACAGTTGTCAGTGAACTGCTCCAGAATAAAAATCCAATCTGCATATCCCTAATTGGCATAAAATAGTGCAGTAATTCTCAGTTTCAGCTTATTGCCACCTCTATATCCTTTCAGTCAGAATGCTGCCATTTTTCCAGCACTTTTAACAATGTAATTATCAGACTTTCATCCTTGCAGTCTGGACTGGAAACACTTAATACAAAGAATGAGAATCCAAGAATTCTGACTCATAATATTTATTAGAAGGATGGCAAATGTTATTTCTAATTCTAAAGCTCCTTAAAATAAATGTACATTGTTCAAATGAAAAGAAAGCAAAATCCATTTGTGCTTTCTGTCTTAATGAGTTTCTCATTAGCCAATAGTCATTCCCTAGTTATGACTCCCATTATTAATCTCTGTGTGTAGGCTTGCATCACCATTTGAGTAAAACAAATTGTGATAAAATTGGATAATTATATATGTATATATTTTTATTTTTGCTCTCAGGTTACTCATCTATATGGGTTAGCAGTATTTGAAGACTATTTGTATGCAACAAATTCAGACAACTTTAGTGTCATACAAATTAACAGATTTAATAGCAGAGATACAAAGTTTTTAATGAGACTTGAAAATGCTAAAGATATCCTTGTTTACCACAAGAGAATACAGCCAACAGGTAAGCATCCAGAAATCTTAATTGTAATCTTTTAATGCCCTACTTGTTATTTAAGATTAGGATGTTAACCTTGGGTTTAATGAAGTTAAACACATTTGCTCTTCAGTATAGATATGTATTTTTACAGGATTAAGGAAAATCATGATGATTTATCCAATTTTATAATATTTATTTATTTATCCAATTTGTCCCTGCCCATCTCCTCCCTTCAGGGGACTCTGGGTGGTTTACAATAATCAATTAAAACAACAATCATACAATGAATAAAATATGCAATATAACATTACAGTAATAAATAATGTAAATAAGAGTAAAAAATAAAAAAGGCCAAGTGGCAAAAGAATCTAAAACAGTCCAAGTGTGGGAGGAGTGGTTTATAGCAGCCATCCCCATGTAGATCTATTCCACTGTCTGCCCCAAGTGAGGCGGCAGAACCAGGTCTTGAGACTCCTCCGAAAGGCCAGGAGTGATGGGGCCAATCTCACCTCTGGGGGCAGCATGTTCCACAGGGCGGGTGCAACTGCAGAGAAGGGCCGCTTCCTGAACCCCATCAAATGAAGTTGTCTTAAAGACGGGGTCCACAGCATGCCCTCTCTGCACAATCGAGTGGGATGGGCTGATGGAATGGGGAAGAGGCGGTCCCTCAGGTAACCTGGCCCCATGCCATGTAGGGCTTTAAAGGTGGTAACCAACACCTTGAATTGGACCTGGAAGCAAACTGGTACCCAATGCAGCTCGCGCAGCAGCGGTGTTACATGTGCCCTTCTAGTGGCACCAAAAACAGCTCACACAGTTGCATTCTGGACCAGCTGAAGCTTCCGGATACTCTTCAAGGGTAGCCCCATGTAGAGTGCATTGCAATAGTCTATATGAGAGATAACAAGGGTATGAGTGACTGTTTGAAGGGCCTCCCGATCCAGGAAAGGGTGTAACTGGTGCACAGTACGTAGCTGTGCAAAGGCTCTCCTGGCCACAGCTGCCACCTGCTCTTCAAGCAGGAGTCATGAGTCCAGGAGGATCCCCAGACTACGCACTAGGTCTGTCTGGGGCAGTGCAACCCCATCCAGAACCAGAGATGATAATGTCCCAGATACGGAAGAACCATTAACCCACAGCCACTCCGTCTTACCAGGGTTTAGCTGAAGCCTGTTGTTCCCCATCCAGACCCCTACAGCCCCCAGACACTGCAACAGGGCAGTCACAGCATCACTTACCTCACCCGGGATGGAGATGTACAATTGAGTATCATCAGCGTATTGATGATACCTCACCCCGTGCTGACGGATGATCTCACCCAGAGGTTTCATGTAGATGTTGAAAAGGAGCGGAGAGAGTACCAAACCCTGCGGCACCCCACAAAGAAGGGGTGATTTATCCAATTTTATACTTATAATATTATATTTGTCTTGTTAACTGAGTGGGTAAATTCTTTCAGTTCTTCAGCAAGCTTGTAACTTCATGTACCCACAAACATTGTAACTGAAATATAGATTTGGATATTATTATTATTATTATTATTATTATTATCATTATATTTCTGCATGCAATTTATATGGCAATTCCATAAAAGAAGATATTTTGAAGTTTCTCAGGATTTTGTGAGAAAGTAAATAATGGGTCCTTCTTCACACATTTTTTAAAAGAATACTAACATTAAAAAAAGTTAAAGAAAAATGTCACAGCTTTCAGTTGGCAGAGTTATGAGTGATTTTGCATGACAGTTTTTGTACCATGAAGATGTGTATATGGCACAGAACCCACAATTTTTTTTCTTTAATAATTCTGATTTCCATCAGGCTATTACTATATAAGTTGATATTACTTAAATATTAGTCCAGCTAAAGTAGCATTGGGCAAATCCATTAATAAGTATAATATTCACATAAATATGCACAATGAGATGACTGACCCAAAGTCACTTCATAGTAGAATGCCCAAAGTAGTTGAAAATAAATTTTATAGAATGAAATTAACAGCAACAATGAGGTTAATGAGGACTTTATCTCTAAATAGTTTGTAATTTTTTTCTGTGGTTACGAGTTTGCAAATGTAGCATGCTGCTAAGTGTAAATATATGGCTTTTCAACAATTACCTCCATAATGGCTACTAGAACTTTTCACTCCTCCCTTGTTCACCATCAATGCTCAATGATTTTGACCAGAGATGGGGAAAATACCAGAGTACGCATAAATTATACCAATCATAAAGAAGCGGAAAATAAATGTGCTGTTATTTTCTGTGACACGTTTACTGTATCTTACTAACCTTGGAAGGGCTCTATGCTGGGTAACTTTCAATAAACAAGCACAAAGAAATGCAAAAACAAAGAACTGCTATGAATAATTAGATGTGAATAATTGCACAAATAAGAATTATGAATGACTTGTAGTTATGTCATTTCTATAGAGCTGTTTCCTTAAAAAGCATTACATTATCCAATTAGAGAAAAAGTAAGTGAGCAAATGAGAAATACACACACACACACACACACAAAGTCTTAGTGGGTGTGTGTGCAATGGAAGAACATTCATAAATCCCATAGTTCAGATTTCACCCCTCAGGTGTCAGCTGTGAGAAGATTGTAAAGAAATGTACTACTGCAAGCTGACCTTCTGCTTCTCCCTCTGAAAGCTGCATTTATGATATACTATTACTGTCCTGTTCTTTGCCATTATGTTATATCTTTTCAGGCCCTTTGCTATACACTGATGTTGTTATTTGGAAATGATCTTTTGTTATTCATTACACTGCAGACTATCATGCTGCTTGTGCATACATAATTTATCTTTTTAAAGATAGAAACCTTGTGGACTATGTCATTTGTTGAAATGCAAGAAGTCCATGGAGAAATAAATAAATATTACAGGGCTGTGCAAAAAGCAGTTTCACAAAGGGTGTTAGTGTTCCCCCTCCAAGCCTTAAAGCAACTGTGTCCTTCTGAAGACTCACATCACTGTTTCAAAGGCTATCCTGGTTGTCAGCACAAGCATGTCTATATGTGGGCAACACTTTGGTTGGAAATGCCAGCCAAACACCTATGGATGGACACCCAGTTTGGGACGATCTTCAGAGCCACCATCTGAGCCTCCCAAAGCAGCAAAGGAAAAACCAAGTTGCCAGAACAGCTGGTCTGAAGGAAGATGTGTTCTACATTTGTTAGTCCATTCCAACAGCAGGTCTTTGGGCACTGCTTGAATAAATGTTCATCTTATCAATTAAGATGGACCCCTGTGCAGAAACAAACTTCTATTTGTGCATCTAATTTGAGCTACCTAGATATAGCTTTTGATTATTACATCTGGATTAAGACTACTGATTACTGAAGGTAATAGTTGTAATGGTGAAATTATTATATAGTTTATATTATACACTATACATGATGGAACAGATTACATTATATTCTATTTGGTCTTTCAGAATTCCATGAAAATATATTTTTTACTCATTGTTCTATGTGTTACATACCTCAGCTCTACCCCAAAAAGCTATACATTTTTTTCTTTAGCTTTACTTTATTATTTTTATTTTGGATTATAACAAGGAAAATTGTATCTATAAATATTTTTTCCACTTTCAGGTTTTTTTCCTGTTTGAACACTTTCATATGATTTTTATAAATAACACTAATGTTTTGTGTTTTTTTCTTTGTTGAAACTCTCTCCAAGCTTTTCATAGAGTTAAAATATGAGGAAGTTGCATTCCAGGTGAATAGGACTAGTATATTTTTAGATGTGTTATTGGAATACCTCGTAATAGTTTGGAATAATGAAGCTACACTGGCTTCCAGTACAACATTCCATCAAAATACTAATGCATTTCCATTAATGTGTGCTGTTTGTCTCCTCTCCTTTTTTGTTTGATTAAATAGAAACACTTAAAATTATTATATGTGAAATGCAAATTATATGCTTCCCTTAGAGGAAACAGTTTTCTCTGTTTTTTGCTAAGAGGGGGGCAGTTTTCTTTCTTCAGTTTCTCATTCCATGGGCCCTAAACATTTATTTCAAAGGGATCTTGATAAATGTTTTGAGGACACAGGGCACCTTCAAAGGATAGTGGAGGGGGAAAAAAATCTAGTGGCATAACTAGAAGTTCCTTTAACATAACATCTAGAATGTAGAGAGATAGCTATGAAAACTTTGGCCAATATTATTTCATTTTTATTATATTTTGATTATGGAGGCCAAGTTCTGAATGAAAATATGAGAAAAGACATACACTGACCTTGCCTGTTTCAAAATGAATCATTTGGAGTAACAAGGCACTTGCAAATGCACACTCACCTTGACATGGTTTGTTAGCCCCTCTCGGTATCCCTAAGCCTTACCCCACAATCCATATGTACTGTTCCACACCTCCTGAGGAGAACCTGCTTGTAAGTACTCTGGCTACATTCCTTTCAAAATGAGAGTCACTGATTCAGTAAGAATGCAAGTCTTTGTTATGTATACATGATTATAGAATTAAAGAGATGCCAAGAAAACAATAAGAGAAAAGGAATCAAAAAGAAAATAACTATGTCTTCTGAGGGGATTAGCACAGCCAGTTACATATGCATACTTACCCAGAACGAAGACTGGACAAAAGGCACCACCATTCAAATAATTTTCCATAGAACAAAGCCAAACATCTAACATACTTCTAGCTTTCACCGATCCCTAGATTAGTGTATTTTGCCTAGATCTCCAGCTCAGCGAGGCTCAAGGCTCTGCTTACCTGTTTTGAACCAGTTTGGCAGTTGATGCACCCACTTGTCTCATGAAAGAAAAAAAACAAAAAAACAATGAAGTGCCCCCCTCCTCTTTTAGTAGCATACACAAGAAGTAAACCTCCTCACTCTTGATTGGCTGCTCAGAGATTCATTTTCCAGGCTTTGATTGTCACTGCCTACCATCTAGACTGACACAATACTTTTGATGACAGGTGAAACTGATATTTTCCTTTAATTCTTTCATGTTCGAAATCCATGGAACAGTATTAATCCCCATTCATTATATTTATGTATTTTAGAAATTAAGTTCTCAGAAATTTGTTATCTTTATTTTTGGAACGTAAATTCTGAAATAACCTTATATTTTCATTTAAGTTATTTTGTTGATTATATCTTCAGTAATAAAGACTAAATCACAGCATCGAAGGATACAAATATTACTCGCATAGAAATAGAGTAGAATAAAGAAATACAGAGGGTCATTAAGGAGTTATTAATTTGTGATCTTATTATGTCTCTAGCCCTGACATTAGGAAGCAATAAATCAAAAAGTTGGTGATATTTTTTACTGACTATTCAAACAATTGGTTGCAATTATTTTGCTCCTGAATGCAATATGAACCAATACTAATGACATATTCCATTAACAATGCATTTGGTCTACAAATTCTATCCTAGAATCACAGACTCATAAAGATGTTAGGAGTTATTTAAACCATTGAATTTAATCCCCTGCTCAATGAAGGAATTCATATTAAAGTATCCCAAACATATGGCTGTCCAGCCTCTGTCTCAACATATTCTTCCACTGTCAAATTAAACTTACTATTAGTTTTTCTTAATATTCAAGCAGAATATGTCTTCCTGCAACTTGAAACATGTGTCCTGCACCCTGGGATGATACAGAATAGGTCTTAATAACCCACTGGTACTTGCAACATGCTGTTAAATATAGCAGCTCCTTCTATATATCTCTTAAGACTAGTCATCACATTGCCCCTCTCTGCCCCTATTCTAGTTTATCTGAATCTTTCATAAAAGACAATGACTAATATTTGAGGTGGGATCTGGCCATTTTAAAACCCAGTGGAACTGTTACTTACTTTGATTTGGAATTATACTTCAGTTAAAATTCTAACATTGTATTTGATTTTTAGCAGTTGCACCACACTGAACAATCATATTAATTTTGTGATCAGTTAGAACTCAATTTCTTTTCACATGGATTAAGCAGGTATTCCCAGTCCTATACCTAAGCATTTGATTTGTCTTTCTCATGAAGAACATTTCAATTGCCTTAATTACATTTGTGTCATTTTTAGCCTGCTTTTCTAATTTATCAATATTGTTTTGAATTTTCCTTCTGTTTTCTAGAGTATTAGCTATCCTCCCTAGTTTTGTGTCATCTGAAAATTAGATAAACATTCTCTCTGTTTCTGCATCCAACTACTTAAAAAATAATAATCTTGATCAGTACCAGGTCCAGTACCAAATTCCAGTATGTCTGACCTGCTACCTCACTGTAGTTTGGATTATTAAGCCAGCTCTCAGTCTACCTAAGTACTTGACATCCAGCACATACTTAATTAACATGCAAATGTTATATGGTAAGGTTGGACAAATCCTTCCAAAAGAGGTGTTTTGCAGCTCAGAAACAGCCATATATTTTTTTCCAGATTCATGTAGTTGCTTTGTAAGCAGCATGCATAATGACTAATTTCACAGATGAGGACAACTGGGACCACCTTGCAAAGCATTCATGCAACTCTGGAAGAACTGCAGGTGCTTTAGTGACTCTAACAGCACAGCTCCTCTTTCAAAGCATTTGTATAGTATTGAGCTGTGATACTGCTAGACTTCACCCAGAAAGCACAGGGAAACCAATTATACAAGGGTACTAGAAACCAAGAACTGCAATTTCACTATGAAAGAATTCCAATGAGTGCCCTTTTTCTTTCTCCAAAAACAAATGCCATGACAATACTCAGAGTTCTAATCTCTTTCGTTGTTTTCTCTACCACTTCTATGCAAAGGGTGGACCATCCCCCTCTTTTTAGCTGGAGGTCCTGTTTACATTTGTCCCTTGTGTATGTGACAGCCAATCTATATCTCAGAGATTCTGTCTGTTTGCCATTGCTGAAAGTAACACTCACAGATATTTGGTCAATATTTTGCTGATATAATATAATTCAAGTTATATTATGTCCATAGAGTTCCCATAATCTATTACATAATTTTTTTTAAAATGATGCAATTTATTCTTTATAAATCCATGCTAACCTCTAATAATTATTGCATTGTTTTAAACATGCCAAGGACTTATTGTTTTATTATCTTCTCTAGAATCTTCTATGCAGATTGACTGGCCCACTCTTCCCTGGGACCTTTCTCTATATTTAAGAGATAGTTACCCTTATCAGCCCTGATTTTCTGATATTCCAAAATTTTTCAAGGATAATAGCTAGACTTTTGGCAGGACCATCAACAATCTCTTGTATTTTCATAGGCTCCAGTTAATCTTATCCAAATATCTGAACTCATTTTGAAGTCAACAGATACTGTATCTCCTAACTAGTTTCTTTTTTTTTTCTAATTAAAAAAATATTTAGTGTTTATGCTGTGACCTTATCATAATTATTTCTGTGATGCTGTTCCTATAGAATGCTTCTGGAGAATTTGAAATCTTGCACTCTTTGTATCATTTGGGTTGATCTTGGTACTGGCTTTGCAAAAACTATAGAATTTTGTTTTTTTGTTGTTGTTGCTTGTTTTTATGAATCAGCATAGTTATGACATTTTTTTAATTGTCAAGCTTTGTGTATGTGTGTATATATGTTTGAATATTATTATATTTACTTAAAATATGTTATTTCACAACACTTCTTATACTAGAGATTATAATTATTTCTAAGAAGAGAATTAAATTCCATCCATAATTTTATGAGTCCTAAACAGTCCTGAATCCCTATTGTCAGATTCAAATAAAGTGACTTGTGTGTTAAACAACTTTATTACATAGGAATATCCCTGAAATGAAAAGAAAACATTCTGTTACAACAGGTTTGGTCAGGCTTCAGTGTTGCAAAGGCTCTGTTTTTTTAGTAGAATTATGAAATCTATCAACTTAAACAGATAATAATAATAATAATAATAATAATTCAGGCAGGCAAGAATAGACTAAGAATTAAGGTACAGAATACTTCTGGGCTCAATTCAGAAGTTAATGATCAGTGCTAGAAGCAAGATGCCAAGCCCTTTCAGTCCTTATTTTTAACTGGTGTTACTATTTGGCAATTGGGAATTGGAAACCTTTGCCAATCTATATCACAAATCACTCGGCAATCAACCCACAGACCCTGATTAACCTTTTGTATATCCCTGCTTTACAACAACAACAACAGAAAGTCTATCTTTGCACTAATCCTCAGAGCATTAATGTTTGCTATAAAATCTTGTTAATCTCTGCTGCTTTATCTTTTCTTTAAAAAGCCGCATGGACAGAAAAGTATGGTTTCAAATTGTCACATTATTTCTAGTTGTAACAGGGAGATAGAACTACTGCTTCTTTCATCCATTTCTTCATTGTATTATTATGTTCGTTGTTGTGGCCGATGATGATGATCTCTCTGCTTCTCTCCTTCCTGATCCGTAGCAATGGTTTGTGCAGCCAGGCAAATTTCGTGAAGGCTTCTTCCGCAGCACAGCAGTCACTCTCTGCAGAAGATAGAGCCACTATGTTTGTTTCTGCTGCACCAGCTGATTACTGTAAACCCCCCCCCCCAAAAAAAAGAATATGTATCCCGTAGTTGATTTCCTGTCAGATTTATCTTCAGCGTCATCCAAATCTTTATATTCCATAGGTTTAGGGATATTAGTTATAGTCAGTTTGAAACTGAAGTCCATAATTTTATTTATTTATTTATTTATTTACTATCCCACCTTTATTATTTTTATAAATAACTCAAGGGGGTGAACATACCTATTATTCCTTCCTCCTCCTCTTTTCCCCACAACAGCAACCCTGTGAGCTGAGTTGGGCTGAGAGAGAGTGACTGGCCCAAGGTCACCCAGCCGGCTTTCTTTTAAGTATTCCTTTTAAGTATCTGCTCATTCTTTTTACCGCTATCCAGTCTTCCTCTGTTGGCTCACTGACTTTCTACCTAGTCTACCTAGTAGACTGACTTTCTGCCTAGTCCAACAGCATTGGCTGTGTCAGGTTTGTTCACAGAAGCAATGCATAGTAACTTTCCCACAGCTGTTCAACACTGCTCACTATCTGCCATCTTGTTTTGGTTTCCTCCTTTGTTCAGGTGTCCAGCTTCCATGGATGTACTAGACTCCTTTGCCTCCCTTTATTTTGACTGAGCAAGTACCCTTCATTTCTGTACTTTTTAAATTTCAGTTCTAAGATTGTAGCTAAGATCTCCAAGACGTTCTACTTCTTTGTTTAAATTGTTCACGATCTCCAACCTATCTTCCATTTTCAATTCTTGTACATAAACATGGATCAGGATTTTCCTGTTCAAAAATTTGTGTTTTCCAACATTTGATTTAGTTTGTCAGATCGTACTTCGGCTGCTTGACATGGATACATGGATTTCTGCAATTTACACACCAGTTTTTTTTTTCCCCCTCTCTAGCTCTTCAAACCCTGGTGGTTGGCAAACATAAGTCGCCTCTTTCATTTCACCATGCAAAGAATGTCATAATACTGAAGTGCTTCACATGCAATTTTCTAGATGCTGCTAAACTTAGAATGTTGATGCTTGCATGTCTAATTACTACTGCAAAAATGTTGCCATAATTATTTTTAGATTTTTGCATGTAGCCCTTTGCTACTGATCTAGTTTTGTGGCATTGCACATTTTCATAAGCATCATGCTTTGTTTTGAAAATCCACTTACATCCTATGGTTTTCTTGCCCTCTGGTAGCTCATTTAGAATCCATGGTTTGTGGTTTTTTGCAAGGATTCCATTTCTTGCCATGCAGCTTTCCTCCCTATACTTCTTTCCATGAATTGGGATAAGGAATATTCCTTGCTGTAACTGGGTAGCAGATTATCTCAGGCAAGATTCTTTTCATTGAAGATGTTGCCTAGTCTGGCAATGAAACGTCTGCAAGAAAACAACAAGGCTCAGAGAGCACCAAGGACTCCACAAGATTCCTTTATTAGATCTTTGAGATCTTGATAATTCTAATTCTGGGTCTGGGTCTATGTGTCAGCAACCACTTCTGAGTCTGATGCTATTTCAGTTTTCTCAGATTCATTTTCAGTAACCCTATCTCAGTCCCCTGCCCCACCTTGTGAACTTCCTGGGTAGACTTAGGTGCTATCAGTAAAACTAAGCTGCTTTACACTTATATTTAAATACTCAAGCTCTCTCGGGTTATCCATTTTTGTTCATTAAAATGAACGATATTGCATGCTTTTTACTTTTCCAGTTTTTAAGTCCAAAACCCTGTACCTGTTTGTTCTGGTTTGATAGTCGAGAATTATTTCTAATTGGGTTCTACAATTTACCTTTTTCTTTAGGGATATATGATTAGCTTTTTATCAAAATAACTTTAGGCGTAACATATTGGAGTTGCTCCCATTCTATAACTCATATGGGTTTTATTTCCACCTTTTGGTGGTAAACCGTTTGCAGATATGTGGCTATGTTAAATGCTTCTTCCCCCCAACAGTTGAATAACTGCATCAGCCAACTCAACAGGTTTTGATCCTTTCTTTCTTCCACCCTTTTTGCTCAAGACTATAACTGTGTGGGTGTGTGTTTGTGTGTGTCATGTTTTATGCCCTTGTTGTTCAAGTATTTTCCCTGATTGCAAAATTCTCCTCCACTCAAATCTTAATCTCTTGTTTTTCTGTCAAACTTATTTTCTACATAAGCAAATTCATAGTTAGAATTTCTCAAATACTTTAGTCTTATTTGTTAAGAGATAGGTGCAAGTATACTTTGTGTGACAGTCTATTGATGTTACCAAATAGTTTTTACAGCTGTTTGTTTTTTTTACTGGCATGGGAACACAAACTTCTGAAAAAATAGTTCTAATGGCTGAATTCAATCCTTTGAAAACTGTTTCTTTTTCCTTTTCTACACAAAAAAGGAAAAAGAAAGTTTTCCAGGGATTGAATTGGAACATGTTGATTCCATTGGTTTCTTGCAAGAACAAACGTTCAATCCAGTTGTTAAATCCTCAT
Source organism: Candoia aspera (assembly GCF_035149785.1). Taxonomy (NCBI): domain Eukaryota; kingdom Metazoa; phylum Chordata; class Lepidosauria; order Squamata; family Candoiidae; genus Candoia; species Candoia aspera. The sequence goes on from NC_086153.1 coordinate 209,371,556, forward strand.
TCTTAATTTTCTTATTCAGAGAACATCTATATGAGCAAACCACTTTGCAAGATTATTTTGTTATTATTCATGTATCTTTTTTGCTCTAGGTTGCATAAATTTCAGCAAATTAGCTTCATTGTTCTTTCCTTTTAATATTACATGATACTCTTTTATAATGGTGGAAAGTTCATTTTTAGCACAAATTTACAACTTTGTTACATAAAATTACATAGATTTCTGTAATTTGTATCCAGTTGAGGCACATGCTTCTTAGAATATTACATTCCTGCTTTTATTACGATTTATCAGGCCTTTAATTTTAATACTGCCTTTTCCACATACATCTATTGACTATCCATTTGCTAAATTAACTTTTCCTTGGTGAGATTTATCAAGGTTTATACACACATCTTTGTTGCAGATATATTGACCTGATACATCACTATCCACAAAAATCTGTTTTTCTTTTCAAATCCAGAAATCTGTCCAATTTCAAATAAGCACTTATTTGCTAATATATACTGTTTCTTTATACTTCATTGCTTCACAGTCCTCTGCAGACTTGATTTTTCAGATATTTGATCTCATTATCTTTCTCTGTTATATGGGCTTTAGCTCTGTAAAATCTGCATTCTCTTTTAATATTTCTCTTTCTATTACAGTAATGACAGGCTTCATTTCTCTGTTCTATATTGCTTAGAGAATTTCTTTCAGTTGGATAACTCAAATAATGCTGGTATGCATCCAGTCTGGCAACTGTATTCTCAAGGGAAATTTCATCATAAAGTTTGATTAATTCTACTATATATTTATAGTTTTTTGGTAACAGTTTTAATAACAGTTCCTTGATAAAATCATCAGAAAGGTTTACAGTATTTAGTTTTAGTTTCTTCTGAATAGAGAGTGTAATGATTGCCTATCCTAACAGAGTCAGACTCACAAGCAGGTACTTAATGATATCTGATTTATTGTAAGAATAGTATGCAAATACAGAGAAAGCTGAGAATGAATAAAAGCGCGCCAAATACAAACTAAAAACCCTCAGCTCAAAACGTAATCCCTCCCCTCGCCCGGCCGTAGCAAACTCCCCCCCCCCCAGGTGCTGGTAACCGTTTTTTACTGATCCTGGGAAAGCAACCTTGAACGCAATGAGATAACCCAAACACATTCCAAACCAGCAGCCAACAGATAACGACTCCCCAAGATGGAATCCTCCTCCCTTCCCAGATCACGTATCAGGTGAATGACATGTGAAACGTTACGATGTACCAGGAACATTGGAACGGTGAACATGACATACCGCCCCCCCAAAAATACTAAGGAGCAGGTTTCATCGGATAAGCAACATGAAAGCGTCTAACTAAAAGAGGAGATTTAACATCGCGGGCAGCCACCCGCTCAGGGTGGGGGAAATGTTTCCATCAAATTAGGTATTGCAAAGTGCCACGAAGCCAATGAGAATCCAGGACCACCTTCACCTCAAAATGTTGTTGTCCGTCAATCATAATCGGGGCAGGAGGTGTAGTTTGGAGATGCCAGCGATCGGAGTGGTTGACAGGCTTGAGCAAGCTGCAATGAAAAACAGTATGTAAATGTCTAAGATTGTGTGGCAAATCCAATTTAAATGTGACAGGGTTCACGACTCCCACAATGGGAAAAGGACCAACGAATTTAGGAGCTAATTTCTTTGAGGGTTGAGGAGACTTAATGAACTTGGTGGAAAGGTAGACCTTATCACCGACTTTAAAGGCAGGTTGAAGAGCTTGTCTCTTATCAGCATGCAGTTTATAGGCGGACTGGGCATCTGCCAACGCTTGTTGAATTACTGGCCAGGAATTGGCCAGGTATGCAGCCCAATCCGAAGCAGAACAGGGCGGTGTAGTGGGCTGAGGCATATCAGGAATGGGCACAAAATCACGGCCAAAAACGGTACAGAACGGGGTGTGTCCTGTGCTCTGGTGGACAGCGTTGTTGTAAGCTACCTCAGCAAAAGGCAGGAGATCAACCCAATTGTCTTGCTGATAGTTAACAAATGCTCGCAAAAATTGTTCAAGGGTCGAATTAAGAGCCTCTGTAGATCCGTCAGTCTCCGGATGCGATGCAGTGGACAACACCTGTTTGCTGCCCACCAACTTTAAAAATGCCCTCCAAAACTGGGAAGTAAACTGTGTCCCGCGGTCTGTGACCAAGTGGGAGGGGCTCCCGTGAATCCTGTAGATGTGGACTAGGAAGAGGCGGGCTAGTTGCTGAGCAGACGGAATGGAGGCACAGGGAATGAAATGGACTTGTTTAGAAAAGTAGTCCTTCACCACCCAAATCACAGTCTTTCTCTGACTAGGAGGCAAATCAACAATAAAATCCATGGAGATCTCCTCCCAAGGATGGGAGGGACTGGCCACTGGCTGAAGCAAGCCTTGCGGTTTGCCCCCCTTCCGTTTTGACATGGCACAGACAGGACAAGGAGCAACATAGTCTTTGACATCATGTCTCAATGTGGGCCACCAGAATTGGCGGTGCACCAGGTGTAAGGTTTTGACAAACCCAAAATGACCAGCCACTTTATCATCATGAGATCTACTCAAAATCTCCCTTCGCAAACTGTCAGGGACATAGAGGCGGTTCTGCTTCCATGCGAAGCTTCGGTCAAATGTAACATTGTCTCTATTTGCTTGCAACCAAGTGTCAGATTTCAGTTCGGAGAGAAGCTGAGAGCAGCTGCGCACGAGTCTGACTGCGTGTGACAGTCTGCATACCCAACTGGGGTTCTGTCCACAGCGTACCCACAATGTCAGGTACCTGGACCGAATCCTGGGGCAGGCGGAAAAGAGCATCAGCCAGGAAGTTCTTCTTTCCCGGAATGAACTTCAATTTAAAATCAAAGCGGCTGAAAACTGAGCCCGGCAGATCTGCTTAGGATTGAGTTTATGGGGTGTACTAAGTGCTTCCAAATTTTTATGGTCAGTCCAAACCTCAAAAGGACATTTGGCGTAAGAGGTGGTACCATGTGTCCAAAGCAGCCTTGACTGCAAATGCCTCTTTTTCACAAACATGCCATCGCCTTTCTGTCTCGGAAAATTTGCGGGACAAATACACACAGGGCTTCAGACAGCCCGCAGCATCCGCCTGCAACAAAAGTGCTCCAATGGAGAAATCGGAAGCATCCACTTGAACCACAAAGGGCTTAGTGGGATCAGGGTGTTGCAGAATAGATTCAGCAGTGAACAGGCTTTTAAGTTTGTCGAAAGCCAACTGGCACTCAGGTGTCCAATTGAGCAATGCTCCCGGGTTCTTCACCTTCCGTGTATCCCCCAGCCCCTTTGTTCATAATAAATCAGTGAGAGGCAATGCAATTTCTGCGAACCCCTGGATGAACTGGCGATAATAGTTGGAAAAGCCAAGAAAAGTCTGGAGCTGCCTGCGAGTACGCGGGCGCTCCCACTCCAAAATAGCTTGAATTTTTGCAGGGTCCATTTCAATGCCCTTGTCGGAAATTCTGTACCCCAAATAGTCAAGCTGAGTCTTATGAAATTCACACTTAGATAGTTTAGCATAAAGCTCAGCCTTTCCCAGTCTGCTAAGCACCTGTTTCGCCAAATGCTCATGTTCCTCCATCGTTTCAGTATAAATCAAAACATCATCCAAATAGACCAGTACCCCTTTGATGTAATACTTCATTGATCAATTGCATAAACACCCCAGGTGCCCCCGCCAAACCAAATGGCAAAACCTTGTACTGGAATGAGCCCAGAGGACAATTGAAAGCAGTCTTCCACTCATCCCCCTCCCAGATACGGAAATATGCTTCCCTCAAATCCAGCTTAGAGAAGATTTTCCCCTTGGCCAGATGTGCTAACATGTCCTTTATTATTGGCAGAGGATATTTGTTCAATATTGATACCGCATTTAATCCACGGTAATCTGTACAAAGTCTCAATGTCCCATCCTTCTTCGCTCGGAATAAAACGGGGGCACCCACTGGTGAATTCGCTGGTTCAATAAAACTCCTGGCCAAGTTTTTCTCCACAAACTCCCTCAGCGCCCCCAGTTCCTTTTGTGTCATGGCATAGATTTTTGGTTTGGGTAGTTGTGCATCTGGAACCAACTCTATGGCACAGTCAGTTTTTCGATGAGGTGGGAGTTGGTCCACCTCCTTCTCACTAAATACATCTGCAAAACTCTGGTATTGCTCTGGCAAGCCTTCCAGTGGGGTGGCAGCGAAGTGCGGGGTTGCTGCCGCCGCCCTCCCCACTGCAGCCTGCAGAGTGTCGTCCTCTCCAGGGGCTTGATAGAAACCATCCCCAAAAGTCAAAGTCCTGTGCACCCAATTTATATACGGGTTTTGCTGGACCAACCAAGGAATCCCCAGAATGACCAAAGGACCCCCCACAGGTGCCACTACAAACGGCAGCCCCCCACAGTGGCTGCCCATTTGCAACGCCACCATGCCCGTGGAATGGGTGACTGGCTTCCCCCCCACCGTAGAACCATCCAGCTGGGTAAAAATCATGGGACGTTTTAATGGAAACCTGGGTAACTCCAAAGCAGCCACCACATCAGGGTGCATCAAGCAACATGAACACCCTGAATCGATTAAAGCCCACACTTCAACAGTTCTTGTGCGGGAGCCTAGCTTCACTTTCACTGTCAGTGTGGGATAATTGCCACTCACCGAAATGTGGTTGCGCCCTTCCTCTACCACCTGCCCAGCGGCGCCCTTTAAAGCAGGTGGCTGGCGTTTCCCGCTGGCTGGAGCAGATCAGGCTCCCCCTCGTCCCTGAAATAAGGGACTTCCTCGGTCTCAGCCAAAGCCGCCTTCATCTTCCTGGGTAAAGAGGGAGATTTCCCCAATGACTTTCCCGGACATTCCTCGGTCTTTCCTTTTGGGCACGCTGTGGCGCGGTGACCTTCCTTCCCACATCGGAGGCATTGTCCCTTCGCGTAGCGGCACTCTCTCTCCTCTTCCCACGCACGTTGCCCGGACTTTCCAGTGGGTGCAGCGGTGCGGGAACCCTTGCTGAGCTTAGCATATTTCATCACCCTTCGGTGAGCAAAAGTTTCTTGGGCATGCTCAGCCTTCCCTGCCAGCTGTATCCACTCATATAAGGAGTCTGGATCATCTCGCCCAAGTGACCACCTTAGGACCTCCGTATTCAGACCGTCCTTAAAAAGTTCTATTAAGGTGGATTGGGACCAATCCTCAACTTTCCCAGCCAAAGCCTTAAATTCCAGAGCGTAGTCTGCCACCGATCGTGGCCCCTGGCACAGCTCCTTCAATGCCCGTTTTGCTCTTTCCTTAGCTAATGGGTCTTCAAAGTGTAGTTTTAAAGCCCACAGGAATTCCTCAAACTCCTCTAACTCAGGGGCCTCCGATTGACACAACTGCACATACCAATCGGCCGCCCGCCCCTTTAGCTTAGTGGCAATGGCATTAATCTTGGCCCTTTCTGAATGGAAGCACTGTTCCCAGTCATCCATATAACTTCTTGCATTGGTAAGGAAGAACGACAGCTTGGTTAGATCTCCATCAAACTTAATGGTAAAGACCTTTACCCCCGCTCCGGGCGGCCCCTTCATCACAGCTGGACGATCGGGCTTTCTCGTAGCCCCCAAGGATCTTTACCCCCGCTCTCGGGGAGGGGACCTTGAAATTCTCACCCTCGGCGCTCTTACTTCCTCTTGGTGTCGGGTCCTACTCCTTTCCTCTGGGGAAGGTGGGGGTGAAGAAGGAGTCGAATATCTATGACTGGACTCCTCTCTCCTCCTCCCTTGTGGACCCCAGTCCATGGACATTTTTCAGAACATAAATTCTAAGGACTCCAATTTAGCCTCCAGCAGTTTTATACGATCAGGGGTTTGCGATCCCTCCTGTCTCTCTTGCCTCAGCATGGTTGGGGACAACGGGTACCGCTGCTTCCAAGACATTCTTGATGTCCTGGGTAGGGGTCCCTGTGTCTCATCCCAGGTGATCAACTCGCCTGGTGACTCGCTGGTCGGTTCGGGGGCTCTCTTGGCTCCAGCCTGCTCATCCCCTAGGCTGAAGCTCGACCCCTCCCGAACTTCTGAAGTCTCTCTAGGGGGGACTCTCTCCGTCCTTACCACTGTAGAATCGGGTTTCCCCTCGCTTGACTCCTCACTTTCCATGGCTTGTGGATTTGGTTTGCTCATCGTTAACACTTCCCCTCACAAAATAAATCTGGAAAGCGGCTAACAGAAAAAGTTTTTTAGATTCTCAGCTTTATGTAATGATTGCCTTTCCTAACAGAGTCAGACTCACAAGCAGGTACTTAATGATATCTGATTTATTGTAAGAATAGTATGCAAATACAGAGAAAGCTGAGAATGAATAAAAGCACGCCAAATACAAACTAAAAACCCTCGGCTCAAAACGTAATCCCTCCCCTCGCCCGGCCGTAGCAAACTCCCCCCCCCCCAGGTGCTGGTAACCATTTTCTACTGATCCTGGGAAAGCAACCTTGAACGCAATGAGATAACCCAAACACATTCCAAACCAGCAGCCAACAGATGACGACTCCCCGAGATGGAATCCTCCTCCCTTCCCAGATCAAACACGTATCAGGTGAATGACATGCGAAACGTTATGATGTACCAGGAACATTGGAACGGTGAACATGACAGAGAGATATTGTGATACATGTTACATTAAACTTCCATTACATGATATTTTCAGGTTTATGAGTTGTCTTAACATTAAAGTATTACTGCTGATTCCTGAGCACACATTGTTGTTTATTCGTTTAGTTGCTTCCGACTCTTCGTGACTTCATGGACCAGCCCACGCCAGAGCTTCCTGTCGGTCGTCGACACCCCCAGCTCCCCCAGGGACGAGTCCGTCACCTCTAGAATATCATCCATCCACCTTGCCCTTGGTCGGCCCCTCTTCCTTTTGCCTTCCACTCTCCCTAGCATCAGCATCTTCTCCAGGGTGTCCTGTCTTCTCATTATGTGGCCAAAGTATTTCAGTTTTGCCTTGAATATCATTCCCTCAAGTGAGCAGTCTGGCTTTATTTCCTGGAGGATGGACTGGTTTGATCTTCTTGCAGTCCAAGGCACTCTCAGAATTTTCCTCCAACACCATGAGCACACATACATCTGTCTTAACTTGTCCCAGATATTCCTGTCCTTTCCTGAAGCACAATTTTGCATTAATTTATAGTTTGTCAAACCCAACCACAGAATTATTCCAGACTTCAATAATCTATCCATTTTAATCCAACCTATCCTGGCTTGAACTTCTTCTGGACATGGCATCTGCAGAACTTCTGAGAAGTTTAGCTTTTCAAATAGGATCTCCATCTTCATGTTTTAGATCTTTCCCATCTTTAAGCATGAGATTTTCTGTGCTTGATTTCTTAGTCATTTTCAAAACCTTTGTGGTAGCTTTGAAGGCATACAGATGCTTTAAGACCTAATGAATAATTGTGATTTGTGAACTCTGAGTGCTGGTTCAGCTCTGTGCTTGACCAAGTACCTGGGAATAAATTGGGATGTTTTGTGACTGAGGTGTCCTCCCAGGTGCTCAATGTTTAGCACTGGCTCCCTTTTGAGCCCATAAACTTTGTTGGAAAATTACTGCAGATAATTTCCATTTTGGTTTGTACATAGCACACTCCCAGTCAATCCCTATATCCAGATCAGAGCAAGCATATACACCACTCAATACAGTTAACAAAAAAATGTAGCTTGATGCTTATTTATTAGATATCACCAAATATCAGAAAAACAGTCAACAGGCAAAATGAGATAAAAGGCAAGAGAAAACAGGGAGAGAAACATGAACAACAGGCAACGTTACGCTTTTTCCTCTCTTTATCTCTCTCAAAAGGACACAACTTTTCAGATTCTGTCACTACCTGGATCATCTAGACACAATTGGAAGTGTGCTAAATTTCTGTAAAACAATCCCAATCTGTGGTAATTGTTGGATACATCATCCCCATCTACCAAATTGTTTCCTTCAAGATGCAGAATAGAGGAGGAGGAAGAATCCAACAATTTCAATGGTTTGAAAAGGGAAAATCTATAATATTCCTTGGTTTGATTTGTTGTTGTTGTTTATTCGTTTAGTCGCTTCCGACTCTTCGTGACTTCATGGACCAGCCCACGCCAGAGCTTCCTGTCGGTCGTCAACACCCCCAGCTCCCTCAGGGACGATTCCGTCACCTCTAGAATATCATCCATCCACCTTGCCCTTGGTCGGCCCCTCTTCCTTTTGCCCTCCACTCTCCCTAGCATCAGCATCTTCTCCAGGGTGTCCTGTCTTCTCATTATGTGGCCAAAGTATTTCAGTTTGGCCTTTAATATCATTCCCTCAAGTGAGCAGTCTGGCTTTATTTCCTGGAGGATGGACTGGTTTGATCTTCTTGCAGTCCAAGGCACTCTCAGAATTTTCCTCCAACACCACAGTTCAAAAGCATCTATCTTCCTTCGCTCAGCCTTCCTTATGGTCCAGCTCTCGCAGCCATATGTTACTACGGGGAACACCATTGCTTTAACTATGCGGACCTTTGTTGTCAGTGTGATGTCTCTGCTCTTAACTATTTTATCGAGATTTTTCATTGCTCTTCTTCCAAGGATTAAGCGTCTTCTGATTTCCTGACTGCAGTCAGCATCTGCAGTAATCTTCGCACCTAGGAATACAAAGTCTTTCACTGCTTCTACATTTTCTCCCTCTTGGTTTGATTTAGTTTGTTTTAAAAAAGCTGTCTAAAAGCAGAATGGTCTATTCTTCTGGGACTATCAGTGAATTGATCCCTGCCACAGATGACCCTGATGTAGACATGTAAGACCTTGAAGCATTTTGCTGGGAGGAAAAATTGGCCTTCAATCCTTCCAAAACAGCAGTTTTATTTATTTAAAGAACTTTTATTGCTGCCTATCTGACGTAGTGATCCTAGGTGGCTCACAACAACCATTTTTTTTAAAAAAAGGTAAAAACAGAACATACCCTTCCCACTATGCTCCAGACCATCCATACTATTGACCTCCTGACTCAAACCCATCACAGCCCAATACCTGGGGGGAAGAGCCAGGTCATCATGGCATACTGGAAGACTAAAGTCGTAAGGGCCCCTCGAATCTCAGGTGGGAGGCTACTAAGGGGCGTGCAAATTGCTCTCACAATTGGCACATGTGTGGGGTCCATATTGAAAAGAACTTTAAATACCTGGATGTTTTCCCCTCCTCAATAATCTACAACTTTGGAGAAGCAGACAAAAGAGACCAATTCAAGCCCATAGGTTGGTTTGCTAGCTGCAGTAACATCAATTTTGTCCCTGCTGAAGTAGAATTATTCAGTCTATACACCAACAATGACACAAGAGCTTTAGAGGTAATTCAGTCCAAAATTTTAAATGACGCTATGCATTTCTCAGTTGGCATAAAATGCTTTTCTGCATTTGGAGTCTTCTCTCCATAGAGGCTTGTGTGAAATCTTGCTGATTAAAGTAGTGGCTAAAACTGTCCTTTAATTTTGGCTGTTAATCTTAGAGGACAATTTTGTTTCTTCTTGAAGAAAGGCATGACCACGGTCCTAAATTATTTTGACCTCTCACTCCAGTTTTTGATGATGCTGTGGTTTGAGGCAGCCATTTTAAAGACAAAGCAATGAAGGCTTGACCTGGTCTTACAGAGAGATAGGAATAACACACTCCTCTGTTTCAGATCCTATATATTATCTAACTACTTTACTAACATTCCTCTACATCTTACGAAGGAGGGAAGGTTTAATAACTTTTCATCTTACTATCATCTCTATTACAGTTGGGTTGGTATGATCAAGATAGTATCACATGTGTTGCTATGCTGCCCTCTACGTCAAGACTGGTGTTCTGAATTAACAATACCTTCACTAGTATATACCTTGAAACCCTGATCCTTGGCTTCCATTATCATGCAATGAGGTGGAAATCTTGATTACTTCCTTACCTTCTAACAAAGTCCCAGGAGAAGACTTTGTTGTTGAGGAGATATTTAAATATAAATCAGAATGATAAATGGCAATCTTTGTAAAGATTTCTAACTGAATTACCTCATCTAACCAATTTTCTGAGAAGTAAACATAATTACCATTGTTCCTATGCTTAAGAAGGGAGTTTTTAATTGTTGATCTAAGTATATATTAATCATTTTTTTAAAAAAATTGCTGCTAAATTGTTTGCAAAACATTTACTGCATATATTGGAGGAATTATGTATCTGAAATAAAATGTTGAAAGAACAAACTGGTTTTAGAATTAAATATATGATATTAGATCACTTTTTCATACCAGCCTACTTGGTTAATAAATGTGCAGTGCAAAATCAACCAAAATTGTATGTTGTTAACTTTTATGCTTTTGACTCCATTGACAGGAATAGGTTTTGGACCAAACTAGTCAGTTCTGGTATTGATCAGTATCTTTTGATCTTAATTAAAAAGCTATGTGCAGATTTTAACCTACAAGTAAAATTTTGAATGTTCTACTGTGGTGACAATAGCCCAGTTACTTTTTGTATCTCACAGCGTTGTGTCCAAAGTATTTCTTAATTTATTTGCAGGTAACATTTATTTATTTACTGTCCAAGACCAAATCACAGAATTTAAAAATACAGCACATTATTAATGCATGCATAAGTAACATTACATACATATGTAAAAGGAAGAAACCCTGTAAAGTTAGCATTCCATTGAAAGCACCAAATGGTTTTTATTAGCTGAAGCTATAATTTTTTTAAAAAAAATGTTACTGCCTTTGAAACACCTGAGTATTGGTCATTTAATAATAGGTCTCTTCATTATGAGTGGTGTTTATCAGACTCAAGAGCGGGTGTATTAGCTCTGATCGCCAGTTCAAGTACAGCGAGCACTTTAAAAGGATGTGTGAGACAGACTCAACTTCTGTATTCAACCAAATACATACTTGATCTTCATATGGAAGGTTGGCATATGGACCAGCTGTCACCCTAGTATGGAGACTATCTGTATGGGCTAGGGAGAAGACCCTTCTATGTGGGGCATACAAAATCTTATAGACGTAATTGGTGAGTGTCCAGGGGGAAAGAGCAATTTGTCTGTATGAAAAATGGGAAAGTTTGGCTCTGTCTACCTGAATATCTGAATATCTAAGTCCCATTCCCTCTGCTTAAGTTCTACCAGGTATCTAGGCTTAAAGCAAGTAAGTCTGGTATTGATAGTCCACACTGTCTCAGATTTTGGTCAAATCATTTTTTCAGAGTAGACTGATGTATCTCATATAGAATGAAATGTACCAATGAGGGTCCCTAAATGATTTGTTTCACCCAGAGTCTTTGACAACATAATCTTGCTCAGGCCTCGAATGAGATCCAAACTAGTTCTAATCTGGTAATGGTATTAGACGTCAAGTATGGGGTATGTGCTAATGATTTTAAGAATTTTGTTTGTATTCATTCAAGGATTGAAAAGTTTTTGCAAATATACATCTGAGATCCATATAGCAGCATGCCAACAACTCTGGTCTTGAATAGTTTAAGGGCTGCAGGGGCAAAATTGTTCCCTGGTAACTAGCAGATTTGTTGATCACTCAAGATACTTTTTGAGCTTGCATAACTAACTCTGTTATGTGATGACCCCAGCATGTGGAGGATTGAAAGTGAATACCAAGGTATTTAAATAATTTCTCCTGCTCAGTGGGTCTGTCATTAACTGCCCAGTTTGGTGGATTATCAGAGTGTCTTCTGGGGAAAAAAAAAAGAAGAAGAACTGTTGTTGGAAAAAAACAACTTTTGTTTAGGTGACATTTAGCTCTCAATGCTGAGAAGAGGGTCCTTTTTTCTAGGCAGAATATGAAAATATATGAAAGGAAATTTTATTACTTTATGACAATAATAGAGGTTTTGTTTATGACTCATTGGATTTCAAATGTAATTTTCTTTTTTTTTTAATCTCTTCAATTGTGTCCAATTCTTGGAGACTGCCTGGACAAGTCCCTGCAGTTTTCTTGGCAAGGTTTTTCAGAAGTGGTTTGCCATTGCCTGGCTTTTAATACAAACTTTTAATATACTTAATACAAACAATCATGGAAAAATGAAGTGTGAAGAATAGAAGCTAAATGTCATAGTTTCTCACTGCAGTATTTTTTTATGCATTCCCTTTTCCTATTTTTAAAATCAAGATTGTATCTGTGTATATCTACAAAATGTGTATTATGAACTCTTCATGGACTTCACGTTGTTCTGTAGTATTAGAGAACTTTTTAAATACTTCTTACTGGGGACTATGAATAATATATTGTAATGTTCAGGTGTATCTTTTGCCTTATGGAGTTTGAGCATCTTTGGTTGAAAGAATTTCCAAGTTTTTTTGTTTTTTTAATCTGTTGCAGTAAGAAGCCATGCATGTGAACAAGACCAACACGGAAGGCCAGGTAGATGTTCACATATCTGTTTGCTCAGCCACAGCTATAAAAGCAGGACTTGTCGTTGCAGGATGGGCTTTGTCTTGGGAAGTGATGGCAGATCATGCAAAAGTATGTTGTCTGATATGAAATACATTCCTAGCAACTGTTCTTTTTTTTCCCCCAAAGTAGAATTCTCTATATTAATTAAAATAATTAATAATAGCAATTGCACTAGCTAAATGTTAGCTGGTGGGATGTGTTCAGCATTATGTTCTTACCATATTATACCAATCATCTCTTTGGTAAGGGCTTGACCTTGTAGCAGTAGAGGTGAATAGATAAGACATATTTCATTATCCCTTTTTATCCTTGTCTCCTATAATATGGCATTACCAAATCCTTCCCTAGCTGCAGTAAAACCTTTCAGTTGTAATTTGTCTATAATCTTAGGTTGTCCAATTGTTTGTCCTTCTAGATCTTTAGGATTTTTTTGTTTTTATTATCTTTCTATTTTTACTGCCATCCAGAGTCATCTGGAGTCAGGCACCCTCTAAATTCAGTTAAATAAATAAATATTTACTGAATGTTGTTCATGCCAATAATAGAAAAGTATTTCAGTCATTTGTAGTGTTATTGCAATCATGCTGATCCAGATCCAACAACTGTGTATTTTTTTGTATTAAAATATAAACTTCGAATAAGTTTTCAGAAATTTCCCAACATTTTGATGTTGATTGTGTCCTCTCATAGCTTTCATTTTGTATCCTGATATTTGTGTGAACCCATATGAAAACTACCAAAAGACAAGTTACAGCAGCCAAAATGTTACTTACAGTTTTAATTGAACTCAAAGATTTTCTTAAATAAAAATGATTTGGATACTTGTATCTCTGAGTGCTTGCAATTTCAATATCCAAGATTACAGAGTTGGAATATATTTTAGAAGCAAGCAATAGAATGTATAAGCAGTATTTATATTCAGATAGAAAAGTATAATCTTCTACTTTACAATGTTTCACTTTAGCTTTTGGCTTTAAAAATGAAAACAAAAACTGGAACAGTATTGTGTATTTGTGCTGAAATTTACAGTATTGTTACATGTTAAGCAGCCAGTAGTTCTTCTTTTATACAGTATTATGCAGGTCCATTTTGTACTGACTATATTCTATGTACTTTTGGACTTTTGAAATATGAATTACTATAAAAAGGCAATGATTAGATATAACTCAGTCACAGAAATAACTGTTTAAATTAAACTTTATTAATTTAATTGGTTTAATTAACCAATCATTCTGAGCTCAGATGACTTCAGAATATCTGAGATCTTAATTTTAGGTGCTGAACTAAAAGAACAAAAAAAAGCCACAAGTTTTAGCATTAAATAAAATATAATCCTTATTCGGTGTGTGGAAATTATGAAAGATGCGTGGTTTAAGTTTTTGATCTTTTCTTATTTAGGGCTAAAGAATGAGCTGTTCCTGTTTTATGGGAAGGGACGCCCAGGCATCATACAAGGAATGGATCTGAATACCAAAGTAGCTGATGAACATATGATCCCTATAGAAAATTTGGTCAATCCTCGAGCTTTGGATTATCATGCTGAAACCAATTACATATACTTTGCAGACACTACCAGCTTCTTGATCGGACGTCAAAAAGTTGATGGCTCAGGGCGTGAGACAATCCTGAAGGATGGTAGGTGGTGCATGGAAGGATTTCCATAGAGTATAGGAAACTAAAAATTTTACTCAGGAATTTGCAAGAACTGGCACCAACTTAGGTTTGTTTCTATACTTTAAAACTTTGAAAGTTTAACATTTTGGAGGTTTTTCTTTAGCTTCAAAAGTAACTGAAGGATCACTGTTGCATGGTACATTTTGATTGTTTATTACTGGGTTGCTGGGCTTTACAATATTCTGCATTTTTAACATGTACTGTGAAACGCTTTTCTGAAACTGCCAATGGAGATAATTTCAGGATATCCTTAGCACAAAGGATATCTTGGAAATAACCAAAGGAATGTTAATCAATTATCTAAACGACTTCACCAATTTGAGAGGAAATTTCGAAGTTCTACCTCATGCCATCAAAATTCCTTTCTTCTTTCCCAGCTGAGAAAGATAAGCCAAGAGCCAGCAGTCTCAGGGCAGAGATGTCAGTTATATCAACCACCAGCAGCTGCTCGGTTTCAAGGCCAGAAAGTGCAGGGCAAGGAAGCTTTTGGAACATGGGAAAGGCAGGAAGCAGCAGCAGCAGCAGCAGATTTAGAATGCTGTGGGAATAAGGGGGAGCTAGCACTCTCACACTTACAATTAACTGCTTAAGATGGTTCCACTCCAGTTTAAAATAAAGATTCTTATTTAGCCTTGCTATGTCAGGTTTCTGCCAAGTGTAAGCCAAGTGAGACCAACTATAGTTGAAACTGGAGATTCATAGCGTAGTCTGAGGAGGCTGATAACAGCTGAGCTGAGAAAGTACAGTACTACTTTTTGTTTCTTGATATTTCTGTTTTATTACACATTTCATTGCATTTATCATAAAGTAATAACATTTCTCAATTGCTGGGGAAATATTAAAAAACTGTCATAAAGCAAGGAAAATCAATATTTAATGAACATTGGAACACTTCAGATTTAGTAATGAGTAGTATTGGATTTGACTGAATTCTTAACACACACAAAATTCACCATGTATTGTAACTTACACCTGGTAAGTCTTGGTACTGGGTTTCCCATAGGCTACTAATCTGAATTGTTCCAGTTTTTAAACTGCTATGATTCTGTGTCCTACAATTATTTCTATTATTCCCATGTCCTCATTTTTTTTATTTTTCCTTTCAGTAAACAAATCAAACACATCTAACTTAAATATATACAGTATCTATATTGATTTCATTATATTGCATGTTAGCTGACAATAAATATTCTTTGCTATTTGTTCTACAACAATTCATTTAAATAACCCAACAAGAGGTAATAAGACAAACAGTATTAATCAAATTAAATATGTTAAAATAGCATAATGGTTTTGTTGGCATGACAGAATTTTGTAAGTCATGTAATAATGAAGCGTGTTATTTTAAAAGTTTACTCTCTGAGACATGATTCTTAAAAGGCAATGAAGAAATTGAGATTTTAAAGTCTGATACGTGTACCCCATTTTGTCACAGATAACCTGTATGCTTTTAGTGGCACAGAGGTTCAGACAGTGTTTCTAGTAAAACAAATGTCCAGCACTTTTGGACCTTAGAAGTTTCAGCTGAATTTACACCTGAAATTTTAATTTAATGGCACTTTGAAATGTGGTTTTAGTCATTCTTAATATATAGTTTGGTGTTTGCCCATGACTAGCAACTTTCAGAAGTCTATGCTTTACTGAAACAATCGAAGCAACCCAGTCTAAGCTTATCACTCTATACAGTACTAAAAATTCTTCTTAATCCTTATTACAGTGTCACAAAAATAATGGCAAACTACATTGTGAGTCATTCTAAACTCTTTTGTGACTTAGTAATTGGCTGTGATAACCAATTGCAATTACATTATCAAATACCCAGGCACAGGGGATAGCTGTTCCATTTCTTTGTGCTTTCTACCCTTCCCTTGCAATACACAGAAACAGAAGTTTGGGGAATCTTGCAATTTCAGTTCACACTCAACAGCTTTGTCAAGAGAGATTTTCTTCTATATTCCTTAAAATTCATTGTGGTTTCATATGTAGAGTAAGAATGCTTCCTCCTCCTGCAGTACTTTTTAAAGCATTTGTTTTATTTTTCCTTGCTAAGTAAAATTGTTTTCTTATTTTTTAATTTCAATGTTACCATAAATCACCTCTTTCGTTCTTTAAAACCTATAGTAGTGCTTCCTTGGGTATCTTGGAATTCTAGAAAAGCAATTTTGTGCAATGAGTGGGGAATATTTTTATTTATTTATTTATTTATTTATATGTCAAATTTAGTCACCACCCTTCTCACTCAGAGAGGACTTTGAGGGTTTCAGAATGTAATTCAGCATTAGTACAATGTTTCACAGTTTATATTACATTTTTATTCTTTGGTATGTTTAAACTGAAATTTCAAAACCAAAATAAGAAATTAATCAACCATGTTGGAAATTTGGCTGGTTTTCTGCTAAATATATTGCAGTACCTAGAATGTTTAATTACTCTAGAATATGTTGACTTTGGTGCCACTCAATCAAAATATTAGAAACAAATGGAAATAGAAGATTTTTATTGGAAATGCTTGATGAACTGTTAGATATTCTAAAGAGCTGTTGTTTCTAATGATCTAGCTGGCTTATTGTGTTCCCTCCCTTAAGAACACAATAAGCCAGCTAGATCTTTAAAAACAACAGCTTTTTGAATATTGGGCATGTCCCTGCTCAATCACGTTCCAAATGATGCCATCCGACAACCACTAGGTGTGTCATTAATTACAGAGAAGATGAGAGAAAGCCGGCTTCATTGGTATGGACATGTCCTTAGAGCGGAAACTTCCACTGTCGCCAAAATAGTTTACCATTGTAAAATCGATGGCCGGTGGCCACGTGGGTAACCAAAACAGAGATGGCAAGACACCATCAATAAGGACATGCAAATTGAGGGTCTGTGCCCTGAGGATGCGGACGATTGGGCAAAGTGGCATTTCAGGATCTGGAAAGCAGACCCCGTGATAGTGGGAAAATGCTAGGAAGAAGATTGTGTTCCCTGCCTTGTTTAGGTTTTTTTTTTTAATTAATAATATTTTAATAGTTATTTTTAGATACACTAAATACATGTTTATTCCCCAACAGGTATTATATATGTAATTATTTGCACTAACACAGTGTTATCCATAGAATACTGTTGATTTACATACCATAAGCTTTCAGTCAAATATAATACATATGTTTTGGCACTCATTAATGTCATTTACTGTCAGGATATCTGTTACCATGATAAAAGAAACTAGTAAGAGGTAAGTTGTAAAAAATATAGTAAGTTGAAAAAATATCATAAGGTTTACTACACTGCAATCTACATTGTTCCAGAAAATGGTCAGCCATGTTACTTGGTCCATGATAAGGAGTTTGGTCTAGATTCAGCTATTGATAACTCATTATGGATATTTTAACCCCTTCCATTTTCATATATTTCTTGCTTCCAAGGCTTGCCCCTTGGTCCATACTGCAGACAAAAATACATAACTATTTGTATCTTACTATTGGTCCCTTTGAATGTTCAATATCATGAATTCTATTTCTATTTATTTAACAGATTAATAATGATTACACTCACTACTTGCTTAGCTTTTATGAAGGAACTATTAGGCTTACCTCTTCATTCAGGTAGTTTATTTGTGTTATTATATATGTATTTACTTATTTCCCAAAGAACTCAGAATGATGTTTTTTCCAGAAAAGCCCAGCAACACCTCTAAATGAGGTTTACATAGCTAAATAATCACATGGCTAAATAGAAACACAGAGAATCTTGCAATTTACTATATTGGAATTCTGTTCGTTCTACAAAAAACTTGTATAGTTTGCTCAAGATTTTGTGTAATTTGACAGAAATTATAATTATAACTATAATTATTTATCATATAAATAATTTGAATTATATTGGGAAAGCTGGTTAAGAACCTAATACTATAGAGACACACATGCACACAAAATTATATATATCATGTTTGTTTACACAGATCTTGATAATGTAGAAGGCATTGCAATAGACTGGATTGGAAATAATCTGTTTTGGACAAATGATGGTTACAGGAAAACAATTAATGTTGCCAGGCTAGCAAAAGCTTCTCAGAGTCGTAAAACTCTACTGGAAGGGGACATGTCTCACCCTCGAGGAATTGTTGTGGATCCTGTTAATGGGTATGAAAACTTTCTATTTTACATAACATTTTATGTGTTTTGAAAATGCACTAGGAAGATTCACAAACTATTACAAAAGGTAGGCCAAGGTCATGAGCATTTGTCCATACAGTCAACAGGGTTTGACTCAATGGTGTATGAATGTAGGTATCTGTATGAGTGTGTGTGTGTGTATTAAAACAAAACATGGAATGGAAGTTTCAATTTGTAGTTATAATATCAAGGTAGGTGGAAAGGAAAAATCAAATACATAGGGAGGATTGAGGAGCTAGTGCATGGGTTTTTATACAGTGTTTGTCTGGTGTGGATTATTCAGAGAAGGTTATTGAGCCTTCAGCTCACCAGAGGCAAGCTCATCAAGGTAACCCAGAAGAGTACCAGCTATGTGAACCAGACTAATACTTTAAAAATTGGATTTATGCCAACATTCATTGAGATACATGACCATTTTGAACTGGATCCACACATCACTGGACAGATTTAACCCTCAACTGAAGCTCATTGACAGAATGACATGAGGGAACTTTTTCTTCAATCCCCTTGAAATTCCTTGTCCCTCTCAAAGAGAATTTGTGAATGTTCTAGAGCTCTGGAAGGAGAGGTTGAAGTAGAGGCCCGAGGGCAGTGGCAGCCAGCTAAGATTGCTGAAGGCCCCAGGCCTCTACTTCAGCCTCAGCACTACCACCAAGGAGTGCCACTGTACAGGGCAGCCAAAAGGACAGAGATAGGCAGGTGGGGATAGTTGAAGTGCCCCTGCGGTTGTAAGTGCAGGCAGGCTGCCAAGCACCTGAATTTTGATCATGATTGTGGGGGTGTTTCAATGGCCTAACTTTGGGGACTGAGCCTAAGTACCATTTGTTAAGTGCTGCTGTAACTTCAAACGGTCACTGAACAGATGGTCATAACTCAAGGCTACCCATAATCCCTTTTAAAAGCCTAAATGAAATCACAGTTTACTTTTTAAAAAAAATAAACTTCACTATCATCCTCCTTTAAAAGTTATTCCCCCTCCCATTTCCTCAATAACCTTATTTTTCTGTACCACTCAATTAAAGCAGATTAGCTGAATATTAATATTAACTCATATTAATAACTCTATCATATTACAAAATATTAAATATGAGGAAACAAACAGCTGTACTTTCTGACTATTCCTTCCCCTACCTTTATAGGACAAGAGGCTTTGGGACAGCAAAACCCTAATACTGCAACAATCTGTAGTAAATTTTCTCAGTGCAAGGCTAGAAAAAGAAAAATTGCCTTGGGAAAATCAAGTCAACCAATTAGTATAACTACGTGCAAATAACTATTTCCCTCATTTACACAATTTACAAAATAGTGTGATTATAGTCTTAAAAAACAAGAAATTATAGATTTGTTGAACAGCTATGGTTTTGCTAATTAGAATGCTATTTGCTCTGCTTTGGCTAGGATAAAAGTCAGCTTGGGGCATAGCAGAACATTGACTCAGATAGATAATGTCAAGATTAAAATATCACATGTCACAATGAATGTAATTTATAACACTAGCTTTTCCCTCTGCTTTCACAAGTTTCAGTGTCCAGTTTAACATTTGTATACATATATGTTGTTGTTGTTGTTGTTCATTGCCGTCGAGTCGTGTACGACTCATGGCGACCCTGTGTATAGCAGAAGGAAATGCTGTTTGGTCTTGCGCCATATGCCTGACCGTTCCAATGTTTGCATCCATTGTTGCTGTAGTTGTATCAATCCATTGCATTGAAGGTCTTCCTCT
The DNA here is from genome assembly GCF_035149785.1 of Candoia aspera. NCBI lineage: Eukaryota > Metazoa > Chordata > Lepidosauria > Squamata > Candoiidae > Candoia > Candoia aspera. The sequence continues at coordinate 209,391,534 of NC_086153.1, forward strand.
TTTCCACCGGCCCTCGACTTTACCAAACATGATGTCCTTTTCAAGCGATTGGTCCTTCCTGACAATGTGCCCAAAGTATGAGAGTCTAAGGCTAGTTATCTTCATACACACACACACACACACACACACACACACACATGCATGCATGCATGTATACACATACATACATACACACCCACATGCATACATACACATACATACATACACACCCACATGCATACATACACATACATACATACACACATACATACATACACATACACACACATTCATGCACATATACACATACACATATATACACACACACATACAGTATATATATGCATACATACATATATAGTATATCCAAAAACATATACTGAATGTTTGACAAAATCAAGTTACAGTAGAACACATCCACTTTCCACATACATTAATAGTCTGTATTCATATACAAATATGTATACAGAGAGACACACACACCCCCCCGCATATATAATATGTTTTTGGAAAAACTGGATGAAATTTGCAAGCAACATTAAGCATTCTATTGGAATCAAGACTGCTCAGTTTGAAACTGATTACATAGTTCTGGGTTTTACTGTAGAAAAATCCAGAGGGCCCTTATGGAAGAGTAGAACATGACTAGTGCTTTCTGCCCCCATTACCCTCCTGCTATGCATGATCTGTTCAACACCCACCCACCTTTTGCTCCCCCTTTTGAATTCAAATGTGGCATATGAAAAAATCACGAGTCATGTCTGACCCTTTGGGGGGATGCCGCTTTTGCAACGTTTTCTTGGCAGACTATAGAGCGGGGTGGTTTGCCATTGCCTTCCCCAGTCATCACCTTCCCCAACAAGCTGGGTACTCATTTTACCGACCTCAGAAGGATGGAAGTCTGAGTCGACCTGAGCTGGCCACCCGAGAATCCAGCTTCCACTGGGATCAAACTCAGGTCAAGTTTGAAACTGGGGAGTTTTGGTTGCAATACTGCTGCCTACCACTCTGCGCCACATGAGGCTGACCAGCAAACTGCACCCCCTTCTCAGCATCTCTCCTTCCCTTCCCTTTGCTTGGCAGCTGCTGCCATCACAAGCTATTATCAATGGCTTTGCATTTTTTCCACTATCTCCCACCCTAAAACACCTTTACCTGCAACATGCATGAATTGTGTTTGTATCCCCACCAAATATACATGTTCTCTTCCATGAGCTATCCAGTACTCCCCATTTTGGGGACAAATGTGTCAGTTGTACTCTTGGTTTCTCTTGGTCCATGCAAATTCAAAATTACTTTCAAAGTTTAGGAAGGGACCAGATTCAAATATAATTTGCTTTTCTTTTTTAATGCCTTCAAGTCAGTGTTTACTCCTCTTGATTATCTGAACAAGTCCCTGCAGTTTTCTTGGCAAGATTTTCAAAAGTGGTTTGCCATGAAAAAGTGTGACAGGCCCAAAGTTACCCAGCTGGCTTTGTGTCTAAGGCAGGACCAGAACTCATGGTCTCCTGGTTTCTAGCCTGGTGTCTTCACCACTAGACCAAACTAGTTCTCCAATTTGCATTTTAGGAGTCATATTTCATTTGATATTTCTCCCCCCGTTCCCCTCCCTTAAAAAAAATATCTTCCATTTATTTATTTATTTAAAATGCTTGTATGAGCCCTCATCTTAAAACTCTAGGTGGCTCACAACTATAATATAAAAACAATATCATAAAAAAAATAAAATAAAAGCGAAACAATAATGAAAACAGAAACAGAAAAACATAGTGCCACAACCAAACTCCCTTGATGCAACCCACAACACTGTCTTCCAACTCCGACTTCATCCTATTCCAGCACTTTGGGGAAATTATTTAAATTATACCAATAAATATTTTTTTTAAAAAAAGGAAAAATACTATGGAATATGGAATATGGAATAGTCCATATGGACATCTTTGGTGTTCACACATTTATAATATACTTGACTGAATGGAAGATACTCCACAGGAATCTGGTATCTATGGCAGAGATGATGGATGGATGGATGGATGGATGGATGGATGGGTGGGTGGGTGGGTGGGTGGGCGAGCGATAGGTAGACAGACTCACTCACTCGCTCCCCACCCAACTGTAGGAATTGGGTTTGCAGAATGTCTCAGTTCATGAACCATAGTATGCAAGGTTTGTAACACAGTTTGTAATAAGTTTTGTTCATCTTCTAAGTTCCAGAATAAGATGTTTGAAAAGAAGAATTGAATCAAAACAGGTCTAGCAAACCAGAGGCATTTAAACCCATTTTTCATTTGACTATATGTCTATGGATATACTCCTCATTTTATAGAATTGTATGTATTATTTTTGTAGTAGGAAGTGTAACTGCTTAATTATCATTCCATACTACAGATGAATATTGTTGGAATTTTGCCTATATTTTAATTAATTTCTTATGCAAAATCATTACCACATAATTTGAGTCTGGTTTGGGATGTGACAGATGGAAACTGCAAAACACTTAGGACAATGTTTAAGTAATATCCTTTTAACAAGTCAAATAAATGTTTTCAAGGTCTATTGATTCATTGTACTTTTGGAGAGAGTAAAGAGTATATTGATTAGGTTATTTACTTCAGTTCCAGACAGCTGACATAAAGATTTCATTAAAGGCAATCTCAAATGAGCGCTGACTGTATCTGAAGCTGTAATTTGTAAGATGCTCAGTACCACATATAATAAATAAAGGATTATCTTCCAGGCAATATTCCCAATAGATAGAGCTGAGGTACCACTTAATGATATTTTACTGTTGCATTATCATGCAACGTACGTACAAAACTATGTTACTAGAATTTGTAAGTGTGTGTCCAACACAGTTTAATTTTCTGAAAGATCTGAGTCATATTTCCAATGTTTTGTAAACAGTGCCAGTATTTCAATCACTTTATATTAGAATGATGTTAAAATTGACCATTTTTTGTAATTATAAATTAGTGAAAGGTGGAGATGAGAAGACTGCCAGAATTTCACAACTGACCCATGATTAAGTTTCAACTTCTCATGTCAATCACTTATTGACATTATATAATTGATTATATTCTATATTAAGTTCCATGTAAAGCACAGCAGAGCTGACATCATCATCATCTTATTCTCAGAAAAGAGAAAATAGTACTTAGAAACCTTAAACAAAACATATGAAGGAATTTCAGGCCTTGTGTGATTACAATTCTACAACTATAATTAAATGGTTCAAATAATGTTTTTATTTGTAATTTCATAGCTGGATGTATTGGACAGACTGGGAAGAAGATGAAATAGATGATAGTGTGGGAAGAATTGAGAAGGCATGGATGGATGGTGACAACCGTCAAATATTTGTGACATTAAAGATGTTGTGGCCAAATGGATTAACTTTGGATTATCAGAGTAATATATTGTACTGGTGTGATGCCTATTATGATCACATTGAAAGAATATATCTGAATGGGAGTGACCGTAAGGTAAAAGAAAATATAATACTTTTTGCCCACAGATTTTCTGTTTAGTGAATTATCTTGCCACTTCATTTATTCCCCTGTCTCTTTAAGACTGCCTTATTGATTATCTTGCGGAGGTATCCATTCTAAGGACTATTGGCTTATTTTAGTGGGCATTGGAAAGAAAGAAAGAAAGAAAGAAAGAAAGAAAGAAAGAAAGAAAGAAAGAAAGAAAGAAAGATTTCTTCCCTTTAGAAGGAAGAAATGTTCTTGTAATTCTTATTGTACTGTATATGAGAGCAAGCTACAAAGATTCATGTTAAATCTAATGTGAGCCTTATTAATTATCTTAATATATTTGGTCATATTAGCACAATAAATGATATATAACCATTTTTAGGAATTTCATGGCATTTTTCTCACATGAATACACACACACAAACACACACACACACTCATATTGTAGAGAGTAAGGAAGATGACCCTGATGGAGGTAGGCAAGAACCATTACCAAAGCGGTAAGGAGAAAAAAACGTATCTTAAGCCCACAAGAAGGAGAGAATATGTGGAAGAGGGTCAGATAAATACCTCCCTAATTCACATGGGTATAAGAAGGGGAGGAGGTACAGCACAATCAGGCTTGCAAGATTCTGTTATTATAGCCACTCTCAATAAAAGTAGTTTTAGTTGTTCTATGGTATTGATTCCTGGTCTGGTTTATCTGGTGGGGCTGATATGTATACACACACAAACATACCTGTACTATAAGACAATTTGCATAGGGAATTATCATTCTTTTTACTATCCATATGGTTTGCAAAAAAAACAACAACAGATTAGATAGAAAAAAATGGTAAGTGAGAGATAATTTGGCCTTTGTATTGCAAACATGGCTTATACTTTTTGTCATTTTCATATGGTAGGTAGAGACAATATTTTTATTTTATATTAGACCAAACATCTGTACCCATCTTCCTTGCCAAATCATAATATTATACAGGAGAAAACTTAGTCTCAGGAGCTACAGAATTATTCAGCCTGGAATTTAACAATCCATATTAAATTGATGGTGATACTTTTGCACTACTAATGGTCTCAGGTTTTATGGAATATATTTTATCATGTTTATGTTGTATTTACTATATTTTTAATTTTGTACATTGTGTAGATATGTTCTGCGTGATAGCCAATGTTCAGTGACTTTATATATCTAATATGTGTGCAATGAGTTTAGATCCAAATAAATCTGTTTAGAATGATAGTTGTATTTATTTATTTTTATTTATTTATTCGATTTCTATAGCTGCCCTTCTTAGCACGTGATTCAGAGCGGCTTACAACAATAAAAACTGTAAAACAATTAAAACAATTTCTATTAAAACAATTAAATTACAGAATAAATATACATGGCCACCAAGTAAGCAGTGCATAGATGCTAATATAGCCAAGAGACAGGACCATTCACACATTTGGGGCACATAACCAGGACTTCATGGCCTTACGAAAGGCCAACAGGGTCAAGGACATCCTAATCTCTGTAGGGAGAATATTCCAGAGGGCAGGCGCTACAGCTGAAAAGGCATGCCTTTTGTAATAGCTTGTGAAAAAACTGATTATACTACATTGTACCCAAAACCCAACTTGGATCTGTTATCAGTGTCTTCCTTCTTCTGGAATTAGTGATCCAAATCATTAATCATTACAACAGGATACTAGGGCTACCAATAATAGATAATTATGTAATCATGTATCTCAAAATCTACCAAGGGATCTAGTAGGAATCTGGTAGAATCTAATAGTATCCTTGTTAATGAGTAGCTAATATTGGCCAGTGTTTGTGTAGTGGTTAAGGCAACAGGCTAGAAACCAGGAGTCTGTGAGTTCTAGTCCTGCCTTAGGCATGAAAGCCGGCTGGGCGACCTTGGGCCAGTCACTCTCAGCACAACTGACCTCACAGGGTTGTTGTTGTGGGGGAAATAGGAGGAGGGAGTACTAGGTATGTTCCCCACCTTGAGCTATTTATAAAAACAATAAAGGCGGGATACAAAATAATTTTTTAAAAAATTAAAAATGTTACTAGTATCCATGATCATTACAGTTATAGTAGTGCTAGGAATAGCACTAGCTCTATCTATGGCACACTATCAGTAGTCTTAAGAATTGCAGCTTTAAAAAAATAAATAAATTATGAACTGTGGACAGGACTGCCAGTGATTGAGCATCCTTACTCAACGTAATGGAAAACAATGGCAGTTTTGATCTAATGCATCTGAAGCTCCAGTTTATGGAAGGGAACTGTCTATAAAGAGAGTTTATGGGTGTCCTATATATTGCAGTTTCTCTTTGTTCCATTTCATGCAAAAAAACTATTTTTTTCCCATTCCTCAGTTGATCCCTGAACACTATTTATACCCTTGGTTGACACTAAGAATAAACAGAGAGGCTAATACAGCAATAAGCATCTTCAAGTAGCAAAGTTTTGACTCTTTATGGTCAACTAGCCCACTGAATGTGAAAAAAATGGTTTTTCCAGTACATTTTTCTAAGGCATGACAACATTGGTCAATCCTTATTAATCTGAGTAATCTGTGTCTGTATGGCGACTAGGTTGGTGTGGATTTTTATTAGAAAAATGTAATTAGAAAGGACAGAGAAATCACTGGAAATAATGGATGAGATATGTGAGGGGAAAATATCGTCCTTACAGAAACTTCTGCCAAGTTCTTTTCTAATAGGGTGAAAGGCAGGGATGTATTCTCTTCCTCCTCATCCTTTAAAAAAACTGACAAAGAAACGTAGGAAACAGGTATATTATCTGAATATATTTTAATTGGTGCTTTAGAGATTGGACCAGCTTCTTTCTGTAAATAAAAGTTGTAATATATTTGCACACGTACAATCAAACATTCAAACGCACCAACATTTTTCTTAATTTCTGGTTAAATTCTAAGGCATTTGATGATATATTGAATGTTAGCAACTATTTAATGTCAATCAATTGCAGGTGGTCTACAGTGGAAAAGAACTGAATCATCCATTTGGACTATCACATCATAGAAATTATATTTTCTGGACAGATTATATGAATGGCTCTATTTTCCAGCTGGATTTGATGGCTAGAAATGTGACACTTCTGAAAAGTGAGAGATCCCCTCTGTTTGGGTTGCAGATTTATGATCCCCAGAAGCAACAAGGTATTGAAAATAACATTTTCTGCATTCACACCATGCAGCACTTAAACAGTAGTTACAGAAAGAATAACTTTTTCAAAATTGCTTCAGACTTTTTCAACAATCTGCTATGAACACTAATGCATTAGATGTGAAATTAATTCTAAGTACTAAGTCAAGGCAGATGTGTAGGGTACATTTAATGAAAGATAATTTCATCTTGTTATCATTGAAATAAACATGGGTTAGTTCTGAAAAAGGTTTTGCAAATCCTTTGATGCAGTAATGCATACAAAAGATCTCTTTTTAGATCATAAAACAGGTACATCTTCTTCCACATCTTCTTATGCTGCTGCTTTGGAAGTTACCCCTAGCTTCTCTACACGCGTGAGCTTTTGAGCTAGTCCTCAACATTATATATTACATTATTTTCAATGGGAGAGCCAGTTTGGTCTAGTGGCTAAGGTGCTGGCCTAGAAACCAGGAGTCTGTGAGTTCTAGTCCAGCCTTAGGCATGAAAGCCAGCTGGGTGACCTTGGGCCAGTCACTCTCTCTCAGCCCAACTTGGTGCAATGTAGACTAGCCTCCTTATGGTTCACCCCAGGCAACGTGACTTGTCATGGCTAAATAGTCTACACATCTGGCTGCTGGACCTCACAAGGATTTCCCAGCAAGCAAAGAAAAAAAAAAAAAGCATGAACATCAAACTGCTATGTCATACGATTAAAAAAAAATGTTTTCAATAAAAAATTCATAAAACTAATTTACAGAATTTTGTCCATTAATTATGATTGATATTATTATTGGAAAATAAGATAATGGTTTGCTGAAGACCATCACACTGTTTGTTTGTTTTCTTTCCCAGAGCAGGAAGGCAGGATATAAATCAAATAAACAACAAATAAATCTCAATATTTTTCTCAGTAAAGAGTGTGAAAATTTTTGAGTTTTCTAGAAATCTTCTATAGCTAAAGTGTCACAAAAACAAATAATGGAGAGACTTAAGGAAGTCCTATAATTGGCCTGATGTTGCATCCATGAGGTATAGAATTGAAAGTCAGTCTTGACACAGGAACTGTAGAGCATCAGTGGTGAGACTTATTCAGTGGAATGCCTGTTCTAGAAAAGTATGATGTTTTCTTTAGTCTCTTACTATTGGAATGTTGGAAAGTTCTTAGTTTAGATAACTTTTCATATAGAAAAAAATATATTTGTATGCTATATTTAGTCTTCAAACTTACCTGTTCTTTTTTTAGGTCTGATTGTCATTTCATTTTATATTGATTGGGCTGGATCCACATACAATTAAATTAGAGATGTAAATATCAGTGCCACTTTAGCTACAGCCAACCATTTAAGTATGCATTTTTTAAAAACACAGCAACTATTCATTGGCTTTATGTTTTTGTGTTTTTCTCTGATTTGTTTGTTTTGTTTTGCATTTTAAATAGGTTTTTTAAAAAAAATTATTTATACATTATTCTTCAATATATAAAAGTACAGAAAGCCTGAATGACTCCTAGACATGAAAAACTGTCAGGGGCTTAAGATACTGAGTTGGTTGTTCTGTACTATCTAAAGTGTTTTTAAGAGCTCACAGTTCAAGATTATTTTTAGTGCTGCTATTAGTAAAATGTCCATAATTTCCACTCAGTCTCAAAGACATATAAAAGCATCGTTGTGAAAATTGATTTGCTGTTTGATAATGGTATAAGGATCTGTTTCACTGAATAAAGCCACATTCAGTCTGGTTCCTTTTGAAGCCAAATTGATTCCTTCCATTTAGCTTAATGGGTATAGGATATACTCCTATGTCGCTAGTTAACTGTATACAAACTGCCTGTAAAAAATCTATTTATAACTTAATCAATGATCTCCACATGTATATATCCTTCAAGACTTGTAGTAGTAGTTATATGGTTCAAGAAGCTGAGTATGATTTGGATTTAAAATGTATATATCTAACATGTTCTGCCCTAAACAGTCACAAGACATGCAGACTGAAATTTATTACTACTTATAAAGAGTTTGAATGCCCTTGTCTTGTCACCTGAAGTTAACAAAGAAATTGATTAGCATTTTTAACTGTTCGGACTTCATCTTGAACAATGGGCTACATACTTGCTATTTTTAAGTACTGTACTTTCTTTATTAAAATATATGCTTTCCTTCCCATTTTAGACTTTGTTATTATTATTTCTTGAACATTTATGTTTTTCAAAAAATAAATTATTCTAGAAAGGCAACAAAAGGCCTCCCATTTACCCTTCTTCCAAGCTATGAGTTAGGGAAATGGCAGGGAGGGGCTTTTGTTGCCTTCCTAGAATAATGAGGTGGTGTTGTTCCCTCTGGATTATGCTGTCTTTTGGGATATTATGTTGACTTTTAAAAACTGTTTTTATATCTTAAGCCTCCCAGAGTCATTGGAGTTGGGCAGCTTAGAAATGTAAAGTATAAATAAATAAATGCAGATCTCAAATATCATTATTCTTGGTCAAATTCCTATGTTGAAGGATCTACCATGAAGACCCAAGATACAATTTTAAATATGTTAGGCTATTACAAAAAATGTTTTTCAGTGTATTCCTAAAGTTGTCTTTTAGTAGGAAGCAATGTGGCAGCAATAATAAACATTTATTTCTATATAATGATTCCAAGTTGCAATCGACACTCCCATTCTTGATACCATCAATACGTTTTAGAAATCAAGAAGCATTAAACCAACTTATAAAATGTTATGGATGATGTATGAAATTAAGGAGGAGAAGTCATATACTATTGTTCCCGTTGATATCGGGTCATTTCCTAGTGAACACACTAAAATTATGGGGTAATAAATTAACCGCTTTTCTTAAGGGGCCACTGTCATACAGTTTTTTTTCCCTATACTGAGAATTTTATGTGAAACATTATTCTTTACACAAAAATTGTCTCAATAATTGCATACAATTATTAACACTATAAATATAGATTCCCAGATCTATTGTACATAAAGCTTTTCTAAATAATAAAGTAGAGCAGGTCCCCAGTTTAAGAACATCCCAGTTTATGGACGACTCCTAGTTAAGAATGGACTGCCATAAAGACATATTAAAAATTCAAGTTAAGTACAATGTTTTGGGTTAAGTACACAATACTACTTTGTGTATTGTTATGTTTAAGATGTTTTGGTGTATTTGGAAGTGTTTCTTAAGTGTTTTATATGCATAGAAAGGTAAAATATATACTATATACTAAGACAAACATTTGACTAATTGATGCTAAATAACTGTTCCAACTTACATACAAATTTGCCATAAGGACAACTTAGGAACAGAACTTGTTCTTAAGCTGGGGACCTGCTGAATAATATGAATAATTGAATGAAGGGCAGGCCAGGGTATAGGACCTGGAGAGTTCAGTGACCGACATTGACTGTCAGCAATCCTTTTGAAAATAGACTGGCATTTAGTTAGTTGCAGTGAACCAAAGTATTTGTAGCAATCTCTAGCATTTTCATTTTTACACAATGCCTTTGGTCCCCACTTGGCAGGCTGATTGACTTCATTCATCTCCATCTTTTCCTACCATCCCCAGGAAGCTTATTTTTTTGTATGTGAATCTCTCTGTGGGTGGGTGGGAGTACAGCCATGTGTAGTACTAAAGGATTGGAGGGAATCTTGCTGAAGAGTCAAAGCAAACAAACAAGCCCAAGCCCAACAACAGTTCTGGCTTTGCAAAAAAAAAAAAAGAATGAGAAACAGGTTCCTCATTCAAGGAACCTACATTTTAATTTTAGATAGAACATAGAAAACATTATTGGGATGGCAGAAACAAAGATACAAAGGCAAGGCAAAGTTCACAAGGGATGAATATGAGCAGGTATACATACATGTACTTGTGACTCACACAGGTCATGCATGAGAGACTAGTAGTGATATATGAGTGAATATTAAAATGTAATCAGTGTTGCCTAAAAACTATTATGCAGCTTCTGATAGTCATATTGATTCTAAGGCTAAGTAATAAAGTTGAATCAACATGGATATACCTAGAAACTCTTTTTCACACTAATAGCGTTGAATGGAACAATCTAAATTAAGCTTTATTGACACAGTGCTGAATAGCTAAATAGTATTACGGAGCTTGTAAATATCTAAGGTCTAACATTTGGTTTGTGGAATGAATTGGGAAAGTTCCAAAACAATGAGAAAGGCTTTCAGTTAGGCTTGCTAGTCTGTTAAACTAACACTAGGCATGCTTCTGGTTTCCCTGGTATTCTTGAAATGTTCTTCCTCAGGGGAACAAAAAAGAAAAACATTATTGGATTTGGCCTGAATGGTGTGACTTAGATGTATAAAAGACTTTTCAGGTATTAAAACTCTCAGTGTTCCTCACAATTCCTTAGAAGTTCTGAGAACAGAACAGAAACCTCAATCTTTATCTCCAAAAATAGATTCAGGTAGAATTTGGTGAAAACAGTAGCAACATACATAAATAAAACGTCATAGATGATCATGGCATTTCTGGGTTTGTTTCTTTATTATAATTCTCAGCAAAGGCAGGCAACAATACATTGCATTTTCTGTGTTTCCCTACATATTCAAAAAGTCAATTCTTCCCCATCCATTCTTCAAATATTCTATCATACTTAAAGTGATAAAGAAACTGAATCAAGAATGTAAATGAATCAGCGATGTATCCCAGTTTGCTTGACACATTTATTTATATATTTATGCATGCTGTATGATGGTTTACTTTCACTGATTCCTCTTAGGAAAAGTCTTTGAACCTGAGAGGAGTGGATGTATTGACAGGCTGAGGATCTGATCTTCTTGCCTGCTCATCCTGTTAGTGAATCCACTGAAATCTGTGTAAAGGATAAACCCACCCTCTGGACCTGTCCTGTTGGTCTTAATAACAAAGTTTAGTTAGATTTGTCTGCTTAAAAAAACAATACATTTGAACAAAATGTGACATGTCTCTTTGATCATGGAGGAAGAGGAAGGCTGGGATGCAAATTAAATAAATAGGTTTCATTCATAGTGTGTTTCACTGTGGATTTCAAGAGTAAAAGATAAGACTGTAGGAAAGTGCATTGATCCAAGCGGTATGTCTCTAGAGAAAGGCAATTTTCTCATGTTTTTGTATGCTCCTTTTCAATGTATTTTTTTTTCTTAAGGTTGCTTTTTCTTTTTTTAATTCCAGGTGACAATGCATGCCGGATTAATAATGGAGGCTGCAGTACCCTGTGTTTAGCGGTACCTGGAGGCAGAATGTGCGCTTGCGCTGATAATCAACATTTGGAGGAAAACAGTACAACCTGCATGCGTATGATCTTCATGAGAAAATTTTGTGTTTCTCCTCTAGGAAAGATAGTCAAAGTAATAAATGTCTAAAAAAGACAGGATTCACAAACATCAAGCAGATAAAAAGTAGAGCATTTTGTATTAAGCACAGGGTTCATTCTCTCAGTAATTTATATGGCTTATAGGAAATCCTTCTGAGAAATTTAATAGAAATTCAGAGAGACAATTGCTTCATTACTTACAGATGAGAAACTCACATGCGTATCAAGCAGAAACCATTAAAAAGACATTTTAAAAAATAATAGTGGAAGGCTCAGAAAGCTTTCTTGGTCTGCTTATATCATTACCCCTAATCTTTCTCCTTACCCCAGCCTTCTTCCACTCTTTGAAATGAAGATTAAATTACACCATTGGTTCAAAAGTTAGATAATTTGACCTTAAAAAAAAAAGTGAAAAGCAGCATTGTTTTCATTTTGTTCTCTTTTTATCCCCCTTTTCTTTTCTTTTCTTTTCTTTTCTTTCCTTTCCTTTCCTTTCTTTTCTTTTCTTCTTCCTCATCAAGGAATAAAGTTGCCAGTTTGTCCTCCAGCAACTGGATTTACTTAAACAAGATTAATTGTAAAGGCACCAGGCTAGAAACTGGAAGACAGTGGGTTCTAGTCCCACCTCAAGCTCAAAGTCACTTTGGGCCAGTCACTCTCCTTCAGCCCTAAGAAGAAAGCAATGGCAAACCAGTTCCAAAAATGTTGCCAGGAAAACTACAGGGACTTGTCCAGGCAATTGCCTAGAGTGAAAAATGACTTGAAGGGACCCCTTCCCTTCCCTTCCCTTCCCTTCTCTTCCCTTCCCTTTTTTATTTTTTTATTTTACATTAACAGTACGGCCTTATTGAGATTGTTTCTCTCTTGCTTTTAAGTATGTTATGAATGAAAGAAGACAAAAATGTCTTAATGAATGTTGACACATACTTAATTATTTCACTTTGATTCTTGCCAACCTCCTCTCTGTGCAGTAGGTTTCTCAGCCATCATTAGCTGGACTCAGTGAGATCCAAAAATAGTTTTTAGATCTAATTTTTAAATGTTTCCAAAGGATTTTCTTCCTACATATTTTCAGATACATAGTCCAGGGTTTTGTTTTGTTTTGTTTTTTTCCCTTCATTTTGGATCAATATTCCCAATATTTTAAAGGTTCCATGAAATTTGTGCAGCAGTTTCACCAAAAAAGGAACTTCCAATTTACATTTATGTTTATGTATTCATACTTAAATATGTAAAATAAATAATAAACATACCTATACCTTTAGCCTTTTGGGTTTTGTGTTCAGCTGATCAAAACAGCTGAGCACAAATGGACCTAGCTGTCTCATCCAATCCTAACAAATTATTATTATTTTTATTTTCAAAAATCCCTTTAGAAAGCAATGATAAACCATTTCTATATTCTTCCCCCCAAAACTACACTGATGCTTCTGTGTGCTTACCAGAAGAGCTCAACTTGAGAGCATCTTTACTTTTATCATATAGTATGTTTTAGTTATAGGATGAATCAGTAGTATCTACAACCACCAAATTTTGTAATGTACTGTATGTAAATTAACACAAATGGTAACATATTTAAAGGGAAAAAGTATTTTCTATAATACCTTAGTAATGTAAATACAGATTTGTTTGCTAATGTGAAACAACATTTAAAGATGTGTTGCCTCATAAACTATTTTAAAATCAAACTAAAGTGAAGATGAAACAACAGATATATGATTTAGTCAAAATATTTATTTTTAATTTGAAGAATATGTTGGTAACGATAAAACATCTTGTTCTTCAGTACACAGGTAATTATAGTACTAATATTTCCCAGTGCTTTTCTTGGCTGTGCTCCTATATCTGAATGAGAGACAGTGCTTTCAGGCTGCTAAGTTCATTGAATTGATTGACTGATTGATCAACCCAATGTTCAGCTACAGGGAACACCAAATAGAATTATTTTGAATATGTAATATTTACTAAGAGTGGATTTTTTAAAAATCATTGCAAAAAAAAAAAGTATGCTTCCATTGACAATAATGTGTTTGATTTCTATCTTTGTCCCATTAGTTAATTCTGAAGAAGTGTTACCCAAGCTGTGCAAAGTGGGTGAATTTCAGTGTAGGAATAAGCTCTGCATCCAAGATCACTGGCGATGTGATGGTGACGATGATTGCCTGGATGGCTCTGATGAGAATTCAGAGATTTGCTGTATGTATTTGTGAATAATATTGTCCATAGTTTCTAGTTGTTTAACTGTTGTTATGAGAGCTTAAATATAGTGTATTCAAAAAAAAATGTAAGTATCTAAAGGGAATGAAAAAATAAAAAAATAAAATAAACCCAGAAATAAATCATGTAATTCTTGGGCTACATAGGCATGCATTAGCTTTATGCTATATTGGAAGGGCACTGCTTCAGAATACTGATCATGCTAATGATTTAAAAATCTAATGTTTGCTTTGATCTAATGCCCTCTGCCCTTGTATTGCTGCTGGGCCAGGATGCAAACTCTGCTTTCAAATGAGGATAATCAAGTTAAATACTTTGCAGACAGAATTGTGGGCAGAAGATTGCTAAATATTTCAATGCTTCTTTGTAATATTTTTTAAGGACTCCAAAAAACAGAAACAGGTTTGGAACAGGATCAGTTTTTTCCAGCTTTATAACATTGTAAAAGTAAGCCTAACAAAATCACAACACAACACAAGCAATAGTGTAGTGTTTTTCAGATTTTCAGAAATGACAACTACTTACGTAACACAGCAACAGTGTGCAGAATCTTTGTTTCCATGAAACCTTAAACTTTTCCCACCTTTTTTTTTATTTATAATGACAAGAGATAGTGCAGTTCCATGCAGTTCCATGGTACAGTTCCATGTTGTTAAGTGTAAGACCTATAATGTCAATCTTTTCCAGCAGATCCACACAATATAGTATCTCCCAGATCACAGATATTAAATATAATATCCCAGATTAAAATATACACAATCTCTCTAAATGTATGGGATTGTGCCAATGAGAAACTATAATTGTGCCTTTCAGAATGTGCATGCTTACATATGAGTGTTTGCACTGTCTTAATTTTGCAAATCAAACAGGCAAAGTGATGCTGTGTTCTCCTCCTACCTCTTAGCTCTCCTGAGGCTCTTCCTGTTTTGTCTCAAGAGTCTGCTGCTCCTTTAAGGCAAGAGTGGTCTCTAATTTCTCCCATGTATCATGGAACACTATGAGAAAAGCCCATCCTGTTCCAATTAACACTTTCAGAACCCCCTTTTTTCTACCCCATGAAAGAAAACCTGCAAACACTTTTAACACTCAAGTATGCAACTCCTTCCTCAACCCCTTCAACCTTCCATTTGAATCTTGTTTGTGATGCCTGTTTTGTCACAGTACATTTTCGGCAGTATGGTTGTAGATTTGAAGGCAGTGAACGCCAAGTGATTTACTGAGCAAAGCAAAAGAATTACAATTTTTAATATAGGCAGAAAACATTCACAGGCAGTGCAGTAAAACCAGAAATGGCAACAATAGAGGGATATGTCTAGACAATAGAATCTGTTCTTTCAGCTGTTGGGAGTACTCTCGTCATCAGTGGCAACAGTGAACACTCCCCAGATGATCCCAGCTAGTGTGTAGAACCCTTCCTGGGGATCAGGTATAAACTGAAGTTCCTCCTCAGACAGGTTCTCAATACTTTTATAGCATTTACCTATGATTGAGCATGCTTATTGTTTATACTTCTGGCCAATCAGTTCTCAAATGTTTACATGAGACAGTACCAATTCATACATCAAACCTTCCCTGCACAGGTACCTGGCCTTAGAAACCGATAACACTTTTGAGCTAGGCTATATCAGAAAACAGCTAACTATGAGAAACATATGTGGGAGGTAAAGAAGGAAAAGGGAAAGCTCAGAACTTTGCTATAGAAGCTCAAGGTCTGACCAAGTTATGTTATGTAAAAGAATACAGAAGAAAAGCCATTTTATACAGGAAAGCACAGAGTTAGATAGGGTATACCATCTATTGCTCTGTATTTATTAATCCAATTTATATGGCTGCCCTTCTATCGAACAAATTCTGGGTGGCAAACGAGATAAAAATAAAGGATTCCATTAAATCAAAAACTAAGCAAAAGCAAAAGCAAAACAAATAAAACTGTATTGAGGCTCAGTAAAATCATAAAACCCACTGATCACATAACCCATGGCAGAACTCCCATGCTAACATCTCAATCCTAAAGCGTGGGGGAAGAGCGAAGTCTTCATGGCCTTACAAAATGCGAATAGAGTAGGGGCTGTCCTCTTTGCCATTACAATAGTCTTCCACAATAGCCCAACAAATATTAAAGTAATGTGGATGAAACTCATTTATGTGTCTTCTTAATTTTGCAATATTGTTTATTTAATGCTTAGAACACAAACTCAATATGTATTATAAATATCATTTTATTTGTTGGATCTGCCAGATAATGTTCCCAAAGAAAATATCATAAATGTTAACATTTTATTTGTATAGTGTATCATTACTGGAGAGTGAATATGATATTTAAACATAGTTTAATCACTTTTTATTATGGTAGGTAGGTAGGTAGATATACCTATATGTATATGTTCACATGTTGGTCAAAGGCTGTAATACAGATTTACCTATCTTTTTATTATTAAAATTACCTATTAAGCTCTAGAGGTATTAACACTGAAACAGAATAGTTTTGAAGTTTGATCTTTTTGAAACTTGATAGGCATAATTTCCTTAAAACTTATTCTAAGGCTCTTCTGTATATAGTTTTTAAGCTCTCTTTTTGTTACTTACCAGATATGCAGAAAAAAAAAAATGGGATTCTTTTTCCCCAGAAAGTCCATTAGAATGAATAGAGAAAAATAGTTGCATTAATTGAATTGTGTAATACATGCTTTGTGTGTTTGCATACATAATATATAAATATTTAATAATATGTATTTATTATTTTCTTACTAAAGATACAAGGCAGTCTACAAAAAATTCAAAAAGAATAATAAAACTGAAAGAACAGGAAGTATTAATTAAGAATATCTTAAAACTTTTGAACATTCTGAATCAATGTGACCTAATGTAGTCCATCTATCTGTGAATTCTAAAACAATGTTTTAATTCCTGAAATGATCCTTCTGGTAATTTTCACATTAGATTATAAGCATGGTCCAGAGGCAAGATGGGGAGTTTTTGGCCCAGTCCAGCCTGCATAGATCTATAAAGTTCCTACAGAGGTCACACTCCATCAGCTAAGAACACTGCACTTCTTCCTTTTCCCAGGTTGTAGCCCCATCTCCACATGTTCTCTACTTCCTATCCCATGGAAAAGGGAAAAAACATTTATCTGTAGTTGGAGATAAAAACTATTCCCCATACTACAAGGTTGTAAAATCACCTCCATTGTTGCCAAACAGAGCAAAAACAGAGTAATCCATTAAACGTTATGGAGAGTTAATGTCTAGGAAAGCCAGCTTAGTTTTTTTTTTTTTTAAATTACTTAAAACATCTTTAAGACTTGGCATACCACATAAGGGTTATTTCCACAGAACAAGTGTCATTGAAAAAAAGGCATATTTCCATGTCAATACCATGTATCATTTCATAAACTGCTGCATAGATTATCTTTCTTGAAGAAAGTAATTAGGTAATTAGGTAATTCAGTTCTGAGTTTAGGAATTTGTTTTTTTTAATCAAATCTATAACTTGCAATCTAAACAGACTCTCAGTGGCCTACAACAAGGAATGAAACACAGAATATATAATAATACAGAGACAAAAAAACAATTTGTACACTAATATCTCTATCTTGAATCAGATTAGTAATAGATTGGCAGCCAGTGTAGATACATGCACATTATAGCATCCAGTCAATAGCTTGCATTCTCTAGATCAATTCCTGTAAGATCCAGATAGGGTGTGTTACAATAATCCAGTCTTGAAATTACCAATGTGTGAGTGGCCATGGGCAAGTTATTCTGATCAAAGAATAGGCATGGATGACTTACAGTTTGAGCAAATTAGGCGAATTATGTCTTTCCTTGAGCAGGCAGTTCCCCTAGTATTCAAACTCTGGAAGCATTCCCTCTTATAGACTTTCATCCACCCTTGTATATAAGCAATTTAGTTCACACATGGCCTCTTATGATTCAGGAGTTATAGTGTCCTGTTCGGACTATGAGATGGCCAGGCAGGTTTTAGAAGGAATTCTTTATTTACAGTTAACTATTTACATCAGATAAGAGTCTATTAATTAAGCAATAAAGTTCAATCGTGTCCACCCAGGCAGTGGAGGAAAATGAGGCAAGGCTGCAAGTTCAGGAGTACAGGAAGTTCATAGCAACACAGCAAGGCCAAACTTGGCTAGCCCTCACAATGAAGCAGCAAGACCTGGTGTAGCTAGAGCATGTGGCAAGAATGGAGCATGAGGTTCACCTGAAGGATGAGGCAAGAAGGCAAGGCAAGCTATGGCTACAGTGGCAAGGCAGGACTTGGCTGGAATGGCAAGGCAAGGCTTGGCTCTGGAGACAAGGCAGGACTCGGCTGGAGTGGCAAGACAAGGCTTGGATCTAGAGGCAAGGCAGGACATGGCTGGAGGAGAGTGCAAAGGAGGTAATTCTGCGGTGGTGGAAAGAGCTGGCACTGGTTCCACATCAGCTACAGGCAAGGCTCCCGGTTCCGGCAAGGACTCTTCTGAAGAAGTGGTTACCTCAATGGATCGGTTGTCTCTGGTGATTTGTTCCTTGTGCTGGTGCCTTTTTATCTGATTCTTTCCACGCCATTTCTCCTCTGGAGCCAATCGGGCTGCCTTTTGCTTGGCTTGCTTCTCAGTTCTCCTTTCATGAGCAACTGATCTGAGGATTCAAACCTACCTCCGGTTTCTGCCCAATCAGCTGCTCAGGATTTTCCTGCTTTGCTGAGTCACTCCTGGTTTCGATTTCCCCAATTCTTTCCAGATAGAATTTGTTTTCCCCTTCTGGCTCAGCATAAGTTTTGATTTCCCCTTGTACAGAGTCAGAGTCAGGCTCAACCCTTACACTATCCCCCTCTGCAGGACCCCCCTCCCCCGAAGATTTTGGTCCTGGTTTTAAAGGGTACTGCAAGTGGAACTGCCAGACTTTGATTGGGGCATGAACATCTGAGGTCTCTTCCCAGGAATTCTCTTCAGGCCCGTTGTGCTTCCATGCAATGAGATACTGAAGTTTGCTGTGTCTTTTGCATTACTCTAAAATTCTGGCAACTTCATATTCTGGTTGCCCGTTAATGAGAATGGGAGGTAGAGTAGGTCTTGAGGATCGTAGCGGGTTGGGAGGCGCAGATGGAACTAACAAGGATCGATGAAATACTGGGTGGATTTTCATGTGGTTCAGTAGGGCGAGGTGGAATGCCATGGGATTAATAATGTCCTTGATTGGAAATGGCCCCATGAACTTGTGGTCTAACTTCTGGGAAGGACATGATGAAGGCAAGTATTTGGTAGACAACCAAACATAATCGCCCACCAATAATTGGGTGTCCTCCTTCCGAGGGTGATCAGCAAAATGTTTGTAATCATCCTTGGCACGATCTAGCTGTTTTTGAAGTACATGATGATAGGTTTGGAGTTCTTCTAAAAAGTGATCTGAAGCAGGGACCATAGAAGACGGTGGTTCAAGGGGAAACAGGCATGGCCATAAAAGGTGTTGTCTTAGTAGACATGTGTTGAGAATTGTTGTATGCAAATGCTGCCAAAGCCAATAACTCAAGCCCAATTGTCTTGGTGATGATTCACATAGTATCTTAAATACTGCTCTAAAATAGCATCCGCATGTTCGGTTTCCCCATCTGATTGTGTATGATGAGGTGATGAGAGGTTTCCTTGGATCCTTAAGTTTCTGAGAAGTGCCTTCCAAAATTTTGCAGTGAATTGTGTACCACGATCAGAAATCACTTGCTTGGCTAAGCTGTGGAGGCAGAAAATGTTTTGAATATGTAATTGTTCCATCTCTTAAGCAGTAGGGAGTCCCGGGCAAGTGATGAAGTGTGTCCTCTTGGTCATAGTGTCTACTACTACTAAATTAGCCATGGCACCATTAGACTTAGGGAGTTTAGTGATAAAATCCATGGACACCGACTCCTATGGTTGCTCTAGCATAGGTAGTGGCAGAAGGAGACCTGCAGACTTGCCCATCTGATGCTTAGCCCAACAACACTTAGGACATGAGATTATATATTGCTTGACGTCACTCAGCATGCGAGGCCATCAAAATTCTCGTGATAATAAGTTGAGGGACTAGAAAAACCCAAAATGACCTGCAGCTGGATTGTCATGACACCATCTTAATATCTTTTCCCTAAGTTCCCCACGGGGTACATAGTAGCAACCTCAGAAACATAGTAGCCCATGAGCTCAACTCTACAATGTGGCGTGCTTGACTGGGAGTTGCTCTAGCTCCTTCTTCTGTTTCCACATGAATGGGTCTTTTTGCTGATGTTCCTGAAGTTGCTGCATGAGGTCTCCACTGAACTTCGTTGCTGCAAATTTCTCCACCGGAATCAATGAATGAGGACATAACAGCAGTGCCACCCTTTCATACTCTGATTTTCTAGAGAGTGTCTGCTCGTTGGTTGTGGCCACAAGGAATGTATGTGACTCAGAAGTTAAAGTGTGAGAAGAAAATCGACCAGCGAATCTGTCTTTGGTTGAGATTGTGCACTGTTTTGAGATGTTCTAGGTTGTGATGGTCCATTCTCACCTCTACTGCATGCTGGGCTCCCTCCAAATGATTCCGCCAGATTTCGAATGCTACTTTGATTGCCAGTAGCTCTTTATCCCAAACGGTATAAGCACCCTCAGCCTGTGACAATTTTCTGGAATAGTATGAACATGGACAAGTGTCCTGGTTTGAGGGTCCTTTTGCAACAGAATTGCCATGATTGCCACATCTGATGCATTGGTTTCCACAATGAAAAGCCAACTAGGATCCGGGTGTCTAAGAATGGGTTCAGCCATGAATGCACCCTTTAATCATTGAAATGCTTGTTCCTCAACCTCCCCCCAATAGAATCTGGATCTTTTCTTGAGCAGGTCAGAGAGTGGAGAGGTGAGCTTGGCAAACTGTAGAATAAAGTCTCTATAATAATTAGCAAAGCCCAATAGTCTCTGTATGTCTTTAGCTCTGCGAGGAGATTGCCAGGATTGAAGGGCTTCTACTTTATCCAGTTCCATTGCAAGGCCTGTATGAGATATCCAGTGTCCAAGAAAATCTATAGTAGTCTGGGCAAATTGGCATTTTTCCAATTTTGCATATAAGTGATTTGCTCAGAGGCGTTGTAGCACTGTGTGTACATTTGATAATTTTCAGATAGTGATGAAGAGAATATCAAAATGTTGTCTAGATATATGATCAGATTTTTGATCTAACAGGTCCTTAAACACATCATGCATGAAATGCATGAATACTCCAGGGGTGCTAGATAGTCTGAATGGCATGACTGTATATTCATAATGTCCATATTGGGTGTGAAACACAGTTTTCCATTCGTACCCTGTTTTGATGCAGATCAGGTTATAGGCCTCCCACAGGTCTAGCTCGGTAAATATTTGGGCCCCTCGAATTGGCTCCAAGAGTTCAGATATTAAAGGTAGGCGATAGCAATTTTTGATTATTATCTTGTTTAAGCATTGATAATCACAACAGAGATGCAATTCCCCTGATTTTTTTTTTTTTTTTTTTTTTTGACAAAGGGCACAGGAGC
Source organism: Candoia aspera (assembly GCF_035149785.1). Lineage (NCBI taxonomy): Eukaryota > Metazoa > Chordata > Lepidosauria > Squamata > Candoiidae > Candoia > Candoia aspera. The sequence goes on from NC_086153.1 coordinate 209,413,208, forward strand.
AACTAAGGGGGACATAGAAGGTCAGATGAAACCTCTTTTTAGATTTACATCTAGAAAGTCATGAAGGGCTATATGCTCTGGCTCTGAAAGGGAGTAAATTCTCCCAACTGGAATCTTGGCACTGGGAATGAGGTCTATGGCACAGTCATATGGTCAATGAGGTGGTACCTGGTCTGCTTCTTTCTCATCAAAGACATCTATGAAATCTTGCAGCTTGGGAGGAATCAAAGATTGGTGGGTATTGAGTTGATTTGCCACTAGAAACTTGACAAGATGGTTTGTGCATTGCTGACCAGGAAAGGTTACTTCGGTATTAGTCCAATCAATATGGGGTTTGTGGGTTCTCAGCCACTGCATCCCCAAAACAATAGGGAATTGGGGTGTAGCAGGCAAAAGGAATTCAATCTCCGCAGAATGTCCTCCGATTCTCATGGTTACTCTTGGAGTTGCATGCGAGACTGGACCAGAATGTAACAGTCAACAATCTATGGTTTCCACCAACAACGGGGGGTGGACTGACTTTTGAGGTATCCTCCATTGCCTGGCAAATTCAATGTCAATAAATTTCATTGTGGCTCCCAAATTAATCATGGCTTGAGTCTGGAAAACTGGGTTTTGAGGTAGTTGTAAAGTGACTTCCACGACTAAATGTCTGGAAGAAGAGAGACAGAACAGCTGGTTTTGGCCTGCGGCCAATCTAGCCCAACCTAACTGCCCTCTTACATCAGGCAGGGTCTATTCCCCTACTGTGAACCATTTTTTTGCTTGACAGGACAGTTCATAGCTACGTGTCCTGGACCACCACAGTACAGGCACAAGCTTTCTCATCAACTGTGATCCTTTTCGGGGGCCATTAGTCTTGGTCTAGCTACTCCTAGTAGCATAGGTTCCTTGGTGATAGTGGAATGCCCATGGTGAAGTACCGGAACGGTACCAGTCTCAACATGTTGGTAAGCTCTGCATTGCTGCAAGTGTCCATCAATTTTTAAGCATAAGTGCATTAATGCCTGCAAGGTGGACAGACAGTCCATGTGGGCAAGCTCATCCAGGATCTCCACCAGTAATCCTCATTGGAACTGAACCAATAATGCATCTTCATTCCAAAGAAGGTCCTGAGCAATTATGCAGAAATCACTAATGTATTCTACTACGGTTCTTCATCCTTGCTTTAATTCTTGTGATTGCCTACTGGCAGCTTGTATTTTCATGGGGACTTCAAGCATCAATCTCAGCTGTTGACAAAACCCACCAAAATTCTCCAACAAGGGGCTTTGCTGCATGATCATTGGCGAGGCTCATCATGCTGCAGATCCCAAAAGGAAGCTTATGACAAAGCCAACCTTATGGCGATCGGAGGGGAAGTCCTCAGAATGGAGGATCAAGTACAATTGGCATTGCACAATGAAAGTTGGAAAATTCTTCGAGGTTCCATCAAATTTCTCAGGAGTTGCTACTAGGCATTTATGGCGAGGTGTGGCAGCCGCTGCAGCAGCAGGTTGCTGGTTCTGAAGCTGGGTTACTTGGGAAGTTAGCAAGGCAACTTGTTGCACCAACTGTGCATTGTCCATCATTAATTGCTCCATCTGGCTGGAGACAATCTGTCCTTTTCAGACTATGAGACGACCAGGCAGGTTTTAGAAGGAATTCTTTATTTACTGTTAACTATTTACATCAGATGAGTCTATTAATTAAGCAATAAAGTTCAATCAAGTCTACCCAGGCAGTGGAGGAGAATGAGGATAAATTTTGTTTTCCCCTTCTGGCTCAGCATAAGTGTCCTGTTCAGGCTGCGAGAGGGCCAGGCAGGATTACTTAAAACTATTTTAGTTCAATCAACTATTTACAATAATAAAGTCCTCAATAAGTAGCAACACAATTGATCAGGTCCACCCAGGCAGAGGAGGAAAACTAGGCAAGACTGCAGGATAGGGATCTGATGAAGACTGAGGCAACACAACTAGGCAGAACTCTGCTAGACGCCTCAATGAAGCAGCAAGACCCAGGGAGGCAAAGGCACATGGCAAGAAGGAGACTGGAGATGCTGGGCCCTATTTTGGCACAGAAGCTGGGCAAAGCTTGACTGGATCTGCAAGGCAGGACTTGGTTCTGGAGGTGATAAGGGACTCAACTGAAGCAGCAAGGCAAAAGGTGCAATGGAGTGATACTAGGCTGGACTGGAGAACGAGGCAAGGCTTGGATTGGAAAACAAGGCAGGACTTGGTTCTGGAGGTGATAAGGGACTCAACTGAAGCAGCAAGGCAAAAGGTGCAACGGAGTGATACTAGGCTCAACTGGAGAAGTGAGGCAAGGCTTGGATTGGAAAACAAGGCAGGACTTGACTAGAATGGAAGAATGAAGTGAGGAACTGGACTTGGAGCTAGACTGGACTGGAATGGCAAGACTGGACTTGGAAGCAGAGGCAAGACTGGACATGAATGAGGTGGCAAGACTAGACTGGAAACTGGAAGCAAGGCTGGGCTGGACTGGAGTTGCAAGACAAGACCTGGAGCTGGAACTCTGGCTGGACTTGACTGGATCTGCACAATGAGGCTTGATGCTGAAGGCAGGATCACACTTGGGTGAGGCAACGAGGTGAGGCTGGCAGCTGAAAGCTAAACTGAGATTTGATGGACTGGTGAGGCTGGACTCAATTGGAGTGACTTGCAAAGGAGGCAGTCCCACAATGTTAGACGAAACTGGCTGTGATTCTACAATGGCTACAGACAAGGCTTCAGTAAGGGCTCATCTGCTGAAACGAGCTCAAAGGATCAGTTGTCTCTGGCAGCTTGCTCAACATATGCTTGCCTTTTAACATGTTCCTTTCCGTGCCTTTTCTCTTCTGCAGCCATTTTGTCCAAATAGTGCTTGTGCTTTTTCCCACTCTGCTGAGTCATTTTGGGTATCTGTTTCCCAGATTCCTACCAGACTTCGTTTTCTTCAGACTATTCAGGATAAGTCTCATTTTCGAAGTCTGACTCAGACTCAAACCTCACAATAAGTTTTGATTTCCCCTTCTTCAGAGTCAGACTCAACCCTTACAAATAGAAACATACAATTAGATCATTAGCTTATTTGTAATAGCTCACTCTATGTTCAATAGCATTAAAGATTGTACTTTGGGGTACCCCAAGATTTCTAGGGGCACAGTATCCTAATATTTTCCCCTGGAACCTTTCAATAGATAGAAGTTGAATTACTGTATAGCGGTATTCCAGGAGAATAGCATGGTCAATAGGATCAAAACCCACTTTTGATCTTTGAATAATTGATTAGCTAATAAAACTTATTTGCATAAAAGTATATATCTTTCTCCATGCATGTAATGAAGCCTTTTGAATTATTTTGAATTATAATAATTATGATAATTCTTATGATAATTATATAATTATTCAAAATAAAGTGAACAGGTGGCTTCATTACTGATACAGAACATTATTTAATCACTTAATAATTCTGTTTATTTCAAGAAGATTTTAAACACATGTGGTAGAAAATAGTCTTTTTTTCCCCATAAGGACTTTAAGAAATTTATATAGTGTGGAGGGGGGAGATGGGCACTGATAAAATTTGATAAATAAATAAATTTCAGATGTGGTGCTCATTTTCCAAGCCCTAGCCAAAAATTGTTAGTATACAAAACACGTATCCTCCAAGTGTCTAGAAGCTCAATATTAGAAGAATTTGCTTGAAATAATAATAAATATTATAGTTCATTAGTGTGTGTGTGTGTGTGTGTGTGTGTGTGTGTTTGTGAGTATTAATAATCAGCTTAGTCCTGACACAAAAATTCTTTTTACAGTGTGAAGCACTATAACTACTGTATGTAACCATATTTTTCAGATGTTCCAACATTTCACACATGGAAATAAATACTGTCTTCCATATAACATCCTTATTCATATATATATAACATTACCATCTAAGAACTAGTATTTCTCTCATGCACTGCTGAAGTTTCTCCTCTATTTGCTGTCCATTCTTTACTCTGAAATAACTTGTCTTGGATTCTAAAGTGTTGTGTGTCAAGTTCATTATTATTGTTATCTATCTAATTTTGGAAAAGTATGAATGAATAAAACTCAACATCAATGTGCTCACCCTTCCAATCCACCAATCTTTCCTTACAAAATAAGAGGGAAAGAGATTTATGCAAAGATATGGGAAGTTCTCCCCTCTGCCACCTCTATATCTAAAATGTTGCACTGTATCTAATTCTATGTCTGTAGATTGATTATGAAATATGTACCAATGGAATGGAAGACTGGATTCCCCTGTTGATTGTACTTTCACATAAATCTCTCTACTTGCTTCATTTAAAACATGTGTAGGTGGAAAGGAAGCAAGGAAGTCCTAGGTCTTTTATAGGACTCTGAATGTAGCCCACTATCCCCACCTTAAGGGCAAGGGCAATGTACATATTTACTTTATTATAATAATGATAATGGTTATGATTGCCTATATTGTATAATAATAATAATAATAATAATAATAATAATAATAATCTTTCATTAGAGAATAAGGCTTGAGTTTTGGCTTTGTCCCTGGTGATGTTATCTAACCCATGTTAAACAGCATCAGGCTTTGGGCCTGATTCTTTTCTACATTCTGGTTTATGCTTAACACACAGAAATTCTGCAGGTCAACAAGTTCATATAGTGACAACGCTCCTTTAAAATGTGCATATTACTTTGCCTGAAGCAATGTTGCCGTAATAAATTAAGTCCATTATTTCTACAAATGTTAGTCTGGTTAATGGTTACAATGGCTACAGAATCTAAGTTGTGAGTTTTATTGGTTACTTTTATGAAGAAAGGTTTTTTTAATGTATGTATATGTATGTATGTGTGTATGTTTATGTGTGTGTATGTATATACTGTATGTGTGTATACTGTATATGTGTATATGTATTTATGTGTATGTATGTATGTATGTGTGTATGTATGTGTGTGTGTGTATTACAACTATATACAAATTAGGGAAAGCTTTTGATTGAAAGAAAGTAAAGCATTTAAATCAGAAATGAAAGCATTAATGAAAGGTTAGATTAGCATGACCAGAGGAAGAGACAAAAATTATAAATCATTCATAGAGGATCAATATGGGCACCATCCAACACAAGGTTAAGTGTAATTAAGCCCTTTGTGGACTTAAACATTTGTATTTTAACTCCATATTAACTTAAAGCCCATGTCCTTTATTTTATTTGCTATCTGTCTCTATATAGAAAGTTTTTTTTTTCCTGGTTTCATAGCTTGATCTAAGATTAAGAAAAAACATGAAAATGCTAAACAGTTATCATGTCTTTTTTCAGTGGATGCAATTTATTACAAGACATATTTACAGTGGAATGTAATGGTTGTTACTGGTTATAAAATGTAATATTTTGTCTTCTAGTTAATCATAGTTGTCCTGACAATCAATTTAAGTGTCATAATAACCGTTGCATCCCTAAGAGATGGCTTTGTGATGGAGCAAATGACTGTGGTAACAATGAAGATGAATCAAATGAAACTTGTGCAGGTAAAAGAAAACCAGAAAACAGATAAAACACACAAGCATTTCTCTGTGTGGTGATTATGTCTGATCTTAAACCTGTGTTCAGTATATTTAGATCTAAATTTTGGTCTGAATTAAACCAAGCCATTTCTGGTTATCATCAATTTTAAATGAACTGTGCTTGTTTCTAATGTAGGTTTTATTTTACTTAATCTTGTTAACTGGTTCTACTTTATTAAGTAATTTGGCCCTCAGTCTGTCCATATGTACTGACTTCACTATCATTATTAGTCTAGTAGAAGCATATGTCTCTCTCCCCTCCTCACTCCCTTCTGGAGTTTGACATTTAGCAAGATATGTTGAGAGATACCACCTACACATCAAGCCATAGATTAATTGCCACATAAACTTTTGGTAAGGAAAAGACCTAATAATTCTTAGTCTTATTTTCTGTGTATCACACATTTCAGTCTTGGCAGCTGTGCAGAACAACTTGCACAGGAGAGAGGTTTTCAGGCTAGAGATGGTAGTTATGGAAACATTCAATAACTGCTTGACATCATGGGAAGGATGGGAAGAAAAAGCTATGGATTTAAACAAATGTAATTTTAAGAGAAAACCAGTTTGATGTAGTGGTTAAGGTGTCAGGCTAGAAACTGGGAGACCATGAGTTTTAGTCCGGCCTTAGACACAAAGCCAGCTGGGTGACCTTGGGCCAGTCACACCCTCTTAGCCCTGGGAAGCAAGCAAAGCCAAACCACTTCTGGAAAACCTTGCCAAGGAGACTGAAAGGACTAGTCCAGGCAGTTGCCAGGAGACAATACTGACTCAAAGGCACACAAACAGACAAAAAAGAAGGAAAATGCAGTGGGGAACTGACTTTCATTTGGCTTCACTCTTGTTTGCAATAAAGTTTTTTTATCTAGCTGAGCTGTGACAGTGACACTTCTGCCAAGTCCAACCTAAGAACTAAGTTAAACTGTGCAGTCAGGAAGTTTTACTGAGTCCTGCTCAGAAAAACCTGTCAGTACTTCCTTATGGAACTGAAAGACTCTATGGTCTCTATTCAAATCTTTATTGTATCTGCTTATAGGCAGTTGCTCTCACTATTCCTCTCAATTCCTTTCTTACCACCATACAGCATCTTCATTTTCCTGTTGATGAGAGGATTTTTTAAAAAAAAATAAGGATTCAGGAGCTAACAAAGACCAAATAATCAGGATCTTCCTCTTGCTTTTATTCAAGAAATATGGGAAATCCTAGCATATTTAGTTCTTTCTAATTATCATACAATCATAAAATGTAAAGTTTGGAAGGAATCTTGGAAATTATCTAGTCCAACTCACTACCCCAGTGCTCCACAGATAGCCATCCACCCTCTATTTATACATTTTCAGTGAAGTAGAGTCCATTATCTTCTGAGGCAGATTCTTCCCTTGTTGAATAATTCTTACTATTATAAAATACTTCGTGATTTTCAGCCAAATACTAAATGTGTTGTTTCTTGCCTTGCCTTCTGGAATAACTCTGAACAATTCTGTCCCGGTTCTTCAGATTCTTGAAGGCAATCAACATGTCTCCCTGCAATCTTTTGTTTCTGTAGGCTAAATGAATCTAAAGTTGTTCCTTATATGCTTTTCCTTCTAGGTTCTTTATCATATTGCTTGCTCTCCACTATACAAGCTCTAGTTTATCAATATCCTTTCTAAATTATGATATCCAGAAGAGGATACAATATACTAGGCACTGCTTGAGCCACAGCAGTAGAGAGGAATGTTATGTGTTTTGGTCTTAACAATATACTTCTGTTGATGCAGTCCAAGACTTCATATGCTTTTTTGCAGTTACAAAACTGCAGTGGACTTTTTTGCAGTCCACTGTTGTCTCATTTTTCCAGTTTGATATTTAATGCTGTCCTGTAAGGCAGCCTTTTTCAATTGGGGTTCTCTAGAACCATAGGATTCTACAAGAGGTTGCTAGAGGCTCCATAAGAGATTATTATAATAATAATAATTAAACAAAAAACTATGGGCACCACACAATGCTTGTGTTCACAGTGGTAGGAATTTTTATTCACTGTGACTCAGCTACCAGCCTGCCACTTTGCTGTTGTTGTAAATGTTGTAAAATGTGGAAGTGAATTGTATTGTGAAGTTTTAATATTTTTTACAATGTTTATGGATGGGGTTCTCTGAGACCTGAAAATTATTTCAAGGGTCCCTCCAGAGTAAAAAGGTTGAGAAAGGCTGCTCTAATATATTTGCTATCCCCCCAATTTTGCATCATCTGAAAATTTGATAATAATATTTTCTAACCCTTAACTGAATTCATTTATGGTTGGATGACTTTGGGCCAGTTAAACTCTTGAAGACTGGGAAATCAAAAATATCTGCCTACCAACTTTCACATAACCTACTCTGGTTATGTTTTGGAGAGCCTTGAAGACCTAGCTCTTTGCCCAGGTCTTTGGCAAGCATGATTGAAGCCCCCACTTGGTAGTGTGGGTTTATTTCCTGTTGTGGCCCAGTTTTTGCCATCTTTTGTTTCTTTTTACTATTGCATTGTTTTATTGCTCTCTTTCTATATATGAACCACCCAGAGTCATCGGAAGTTGGGCAGTGTAAAAATTTAATAAATTAATCAGTATATAATGATCTATAACCTTCAGTGAAGAGGCCTTCAAACTGCAGTGGATTAATTTGAGATAATAATAATAATAATAATAATAATAATAATAATAATAATAGATTACAAAAAGAATAACAAAAAATTACAAAATACTGGGACTTGTGGATCGAAGTTGAATGCTTATGGAAAAAGAAATCTGCTGTTGTACCAATTGTGACTGGAGCCCTTGGAGCAATACCTAAAGGATTCCCTTGTTATTTGGAAACTTTGAATTTATTGGACCCAAACATCCTAATTTTACAAAAAAATACCCTGCTTATAACTTATATCCTCAGGCACTACCTTAATAATTCTTAAGTTCTTGGTTAGGACTTGAATTATTAAGTTTTCACCAGTCTTTGACTGTGAATCTAATTGTAGACTATGATGTTGTTGTTGATGATGATGATGATGATAATACCTTTAATGTAGTATTTCACATTTATTGGGAAACCTATATTGAGCTCATCTCAGATGAGATATACTGTACCTTTCCTTTTTCCTAGTGAAATAAAATGATACCGTGCCCACATTTCATTTTTACCCAAAGTAGTTTCCAAATTTCATGATTCAGAGATTTGAGCTGCTGAGCTTGCTGATCGGAAGGTCAGCGGTTCGAATCCGCATGATGGGGTGAGCTCCCGTTGCTAGTCCCAGCTCCTGCCAACCTAGCAGTTCGAAAACATGCAAATGTGAGTAGATTAATAGGTACCGCTTCAGCGGGCAGGTAACGGCGTTCCATGTAGTCATGCTGGCCACATGACCACGGAAGTGTCTACGGACAAACGCCGGCTCTTCGGCTTTGAAATGGAGATGAGCACCGCCCCCTAGAGTTGGACACAACTGGACTTAATGTCAAGGGAAACCTTTACCTTTACCTACCTTTCCCCCATCTCTTTTATGGATATTAGAATCCACCATATAATGTATAGGTGTATACAGAGTGTTGCCATTCATCATTTTAAGCAGCTACACTGTTTAATTATTGTAGTTTTGCTAACATTTCCTTTATGGAATTCAGGGATGTTGTAATTAGTTCTCTTTTACTACCATATTTTAGCTTCACCACAACCCACTGAAGTTGGTTAGGTTCAGAAACTGGCCAAGCAAATATCTGGACCAAATTCTCCCCAATCTTAGTCCATAATCAGTAAAAAAACATTCTATTTATAATGGATATCATTACACTGTAGAACAACAACAACTACAACAACAACAAAAAGGGTTTTCCTTGAACTGAAGTCATCCCCTACTGATTTCATACCCTTGTAGTTTTCTTTGCAATAATATGGGAGTGGTTGCTCTTGTATTCTTCTAGGATTTTTTTTTTTAAAAATTAGTTCTCAGTCCATCCTACATCCATGGGATTCCTTAGTAATCTTTTAGTCAAGTCCTAATCCGGGCTGGTCTTACTTACCTTTCCAGCCCAGAGAAATGACAAGCCGAGTACTGTGTCTTGCTATTGATAAGTCATTTATTAGTAATACTCCCCACATAAAATAGAGGACTTCTTTAAACTATATATAAAGCTAACTTTTCTGTAAAAACAAATGTCCAGCTGATGATTCTACTACTGTACCCTTATTTGTTTTTAATTCACTTTTATTTCTTTAGTGTGTTTATAATATTTGAGTCTATGTGTGTGTGTGTAGAGAGAGAAAGAGAAAGAAAGGAATTGGATTGAAATGACATTTTAATGTTGACATTTTAATAAATGTTCTAAAATTTTAAAAAATGGAATTGTCTTTATTCAATATATATATCCAGTATATGAATATATATGTATATTTGACATGGCATTTAAACCAAGTTCTAGCATATAAAATTACAATAAAACTTACAGTGTATGGCATATGTATATGGGAAACATGAATGACTCAAGCAGATTTTATCTGACCTCCATTCTGTAACTTTAATATCAATTTATTATTCAAGCAAGAACATGTCAAGCGGATCAGTTTTCCTGTGGGAATGGACGCTGTATTCCAAGTTCATGGTTGTGTGATCAAGAGGATGATTGTGGTGATCAGTCAGATGAAACAGCATCTTGTGGTAAGTAGAATCACAGATTTTATAAATAGAATGTTTGATTCATATAAGAAATTGATTTGTAATTTGATAATTACCTATGACAGGTCATTTATTGCCAAGTTCTTCTGTTGTCTTACATAATAAACTTCTCTAGGAATGAGTTTCATATTTCCAGTATTTAGATAACAAATTATTAGATAACTAGGTTATATAAATTCTTCCACAAAATAAATCTATCTTTCTTTTCTGTGATTTCATATTTATTCATTTGTTTGTTTGTTTCTTGGATGAACCAAGTACTTGACAAAATATATAAATCAAACACTTGTGATATAAAAAGATTTTCTTCAAAATAGATTAAAATGCAATTGTGATATTGAGAAGAAACAATTCGGAAAGCTCTTTATTTCTCCCCTCTAGAGACTAAACTTTCTTTTAAAAAAAGAACAACAGAAAAGGATAATGTCTGTCTTCCTCATGCACTTATAATTTTGTTTCATTGGTTAGTTTAGCATAATATAATAAAGCTGGGGGAGCAGGAATTATTAGAAATAACTAATTTTTAGCAAATGATGAAGGTGGTGCTTGGGAATTAAGGAAGAATAGATAAAGTATTCTGAAATGAATGTCAGAAGAACTGGAACATTTCAGAAACATAATGAAACTTGTCTCCTGTTGCTAGGAAGAATTTCATTTGAAAAGAATACAAAGTCAGTTGCAGACAGGAGGAGAAGGATATGAGAAAAGGAAAAGATTAGAAGTACACTAATTATCACAAAAGTGCATGATCCACTCTGCATACGCTTTTGATAATGGCTCTGTTGTGTGCAAGTTCTGTGAACAAATCTGTGTCTATATTTATATAAACGAGAACTCAGTGAGTTCATTATATTTATTAATAAATATTCATAGTGAATGTTTTTATTAATTATAAAAGTAATTCATAGATGGTAGCACAACTCTTTAAAATCATTGTAGGTCAATCAGAATGCTTCTAGACCATGTTAGAAGTTTGCAACCAAACTGCTATAATACTATCTTTTGTGGCAATGCCCATTTATTTATTAATTTCTGCTAAAAGGTTTTGAGGAAACTGGAAAAAATAACATTTGATAATTAAATCTCATATAGCCTTACTGTCTAAAACACGTAGTTCATTTTTCTTTAATTTATTGGTTGTCAGATATGGTATTACAAAACATGAGATCAATGGTATTTAGAAATGTTGGCTATTCATTTATTCATTGCCAAGAGTTGACAGAGTGGATGGTATAAAAAGTTCGTACAATAAAATAAAACTAAATGAAATAATAACGCTAAATAATCTGGTTTGTGATGTATAGAAGAAGCCAAATCTGGAACTAATATAACCTGCTGCTACCAATTTCTGGAAAGGGTTTGTGTCTGTAAAGCTAAGGAATTAATATGTCTTCTTATTGCAAAACCAGAATGAATCTTCCTGTTATGATTTCTGTACTGAGTAGCTGTATAAACTTGCTTGCGTGTAGATCTTGCTGGAAATCAATATGCTTCTGAAAATTTTGGTGACTGTAGACTCCCTTTGGCATGAAAACTACAGTACTCTGGCTTCTGCAATGTGACCAGTCACTAGCCACAGATGGGGTCAGTTAATCTTCCCTCCTTAGCAAGCTCAGCTGCACTGAGTTCAGTAGGAAAGAGAAATTGATATGCGCATAAATATGCATGTAATGTTACCTACCATCCTGAACTACATGGTGCTCTTGGAGCCAAAAAATAACTAAGTTGTTTCACAAATAATATGCGTGTGGCCACTCTGCTGCAGCAAAACAATGTACTATTCAGCTGTTATGATCACTCTTCTGATACCCAAGTCTAGACTCTTTTTAGTTCTTCCTTTGTCCCACCTCTTTTGATTATCTCGTCTCTTACACACACAGTGCTGACAGAAGAGGCATGGCTATGGATTTAGTTCTTACTGTAGAAGAGCTAGTGTGATTTACCTCAGGATCTATAACGTCACCAGAAATTCTAAATTCAGGTTCTTAGCTTTGTTATGGGAAACGGACTGACTCTTATTAATGACAATCTAAATTAAGTACCCTTTACAACATGTTTGGCTTATTTCTATCCTCAAAAGAAATCTAAACTTAATAAGATAAAGTCACTGAGTTGCGTACATCTTAACATGTAATGTTCACATACCATAAAAGTGAAAAAAAAAATGCTACTATGGCCATAAAAACTATCTACACCTCTAATTTAGGAAGAGAAATACAGCAGGATTAAAAAGATTAAAAGCACTGTCAAATGGTCTCTGATCCTTTTCAAACTGATTTTCAGGCTTTTATCAGCTACCATTGCATCACACCTTGTGAAAACTGGCAATTAAGCTATATTTTCTTTATATATATATTTGAAAAAATAAGGTACTTATTCTGATGAGTCATGCTTTTTGAGGCTCCCTCTGTTAAAGGCTAAGCATTCTCTCTCTATATAAAATAATTTATTACACTTGTATGCATCTGATAAAAGATGGCAAGTATGATCCCTCACCAAAGGCCTGAGTGAAGAGCCAGGTCTTCACAGTGATTCTAAACAGCCGCAGAGTGGGGGCCTTCCGGATCTCAAGCAGGAACCCAGTTCCACAGGGCAAGTGCTGCTACATAGCCATAGCCATTCTGCAGTATAGTCACTAGCCACAGATGAGGTCTGTTAATCCTCCACTTGAAGCTTCTAGAGGTCTTCAAGGGCAGCCCCATACACACACACACACGCACACACACATACACACACGCACACACTATATGCATTAGCAAATTAACCCTGTTTTATTAATAGGAAAGAAAAACCTAAATGATATCAATGCATAACTGATACTTCTGCTTTTGACATTTTTTAAATGAAAAAATCTAATACTGCCTTGTGTCAAACTGTAAGAATACTTGCACCTGTCATATTTCCTTCTTTTCCAGTCTTTTTTCCTTCTTTTCTTCTCTATAACACACAATACAGCTTAGCTATCTTTCCCTGGTTCCCGAGATATTTCCCTTGGTGCTCATCAATCTGTATAGTTCACAGAATTTTTAAAAGAACATTTAATTAAACAGCAGATAATAAATGGCAGACAGACGTGTTCCAAAGCAAAGCACCAACCTCAACTGTGATATAGAGTCCCCCTTTTGGGGGAGATGGGTGGTAGCAAAATTTGAATAATAAATAAATAAATATACATTTTCTAGAATGCTTCTGGCTTCCACATATTGTAGATCACAGAAGTACAGTATTTTTAGAAAAAAAATTTAAAAATGTTGTTTGGGTGTGTGGAAGGACACACACCCCACTCCCTTTTTGGCCCTCCCCCATCATCAGGATGACACAGCTGCCAATCAAACAGCAGTGTTGGGAGGAAGCAGGGAGGAGAAGGGAAGACAAGATGGCTGCCTGGGAGCTCTGCAGCCACAGGCCTCATGAGGAAGCGGCTGCATAAACAGAGTCAAAGGATTCAAATAAAGAGGCAAACTAAATAGATAGACAGGCCTGATGAGAAAGAGGCAACCAGAAAGGAGGCAGCAGCTGAGAAAACTGGGGAGAGAGAGGAAGGTGTTTATTTCCTTCCCTCAGAACTGGTGTGAGGGAAAAAAAAAAAGAGCCTTTTCCCTCAGAGGTAGCAAAAATTTGGAAGATGAGGAGAAGAGTCAAGAAGGCTAGCCAGGAACAACAAGTGGAAAAGGTAAAAGACTGTGACAGCACAAAAATAGAAAAGAGAAACTAAATAAGATAAAAGAAAGATTGAACTCTGTAGAAAAAGGAGTATGGCTCTGTAGACAGTGACAATAGAGATATACAGGGACTGAGACTACAGATACATAGAAGTCAGCAATAAACAAATATAGAAGAGAAAGATATGAGAATATAGTGAAATTGGACTTTCAAGAATATGGTGTAGATAAAAAGCTTATAGAAAATAGATAGTTAAAATAGAACATTGTTTTATTATTAAGATTATTTTCTGAACTAGTTGAAGGCAATTATAATTTACAATTCCCTTTTTAAAAATTATTTGCAAGCTTTCCTTTTGTAAATTTCCCCCCAGCTACTGAAGGGAGATACAAAAACGAACCAACTGTCCAGGTTTCCAGTGCTTTGTGTCTATCGAGTCTTGGTCAATCTGATTATTGGTGGTTAAAACAAAAAAAGAACCCATGATAGGGTATATTTCAGTGCTTTATTTGGGAATGCTTCTTCTTCCTAGAAACAAAAGAAAGGAAAAGGAAGGTAGAGTGGTAGGGGATCATCTTAATGGCTGGAGAAGTTGAGAGGGACCAACTTCACCAGTATGCTTTGTGATAAATGGGTATTTTGTGACTGTTCTATGCTGGCCTTAGCATTATGTGACTACCCATTATATGTTCCCAAAGTTCCAAAAATGCCAGCTGGTTAAAAAAAAAAGATTGGGGAATGATGGAAAAGAAGCTATATTTGATCCAGAGGTAAAATTGACAGTAGTTTGTAATTTCTGTCTCCATTAGTTGGGATAGGCTAAACTTTCTGAATTCATGTCCCAGTCCAGTAATTCTAGTACAGGATTTAAAATTAGGAATCTTCTGTATCATAGCTCGTACTGGAGAGAGAGAGAGGGAGAGGGAGAGAGAGAACATTGCAAATTATTGTATATTTTCTAGGCAATGAACAACTGTTCTTCAGAACTGGAATTCTGTCAAATGCACTTTAGTTCTAAAAGTGTGTGTGTGTGTATAAATAATAGCTTTACTATCTAAACTCAACATTTGTGACCTTTCAAAATATATATTTAGTATATTTTGATTACATGAATAGAATGATTATGTATTAAATCAGTCCACCATAAACATATTTGAAAATTATTGGTTTTTCAGTAGAACATGACCTTCAAGCAGTTTCAATAACTGACACTGAACATTTGTTTACTGTTTTATTTTTCTTCAATTATAGCTAAATTAATGCAGAAAATCCAAGCACATTGTCCTATTCTTCTATGGTCTGCTTTCCTGAAAAATGGGTTTTGCCATATTAATCTTATTTTGAGCCCAATATAGGTAATAGTATGCTGTTATTCTGGGCTAAGCACCATTTTTGGACTGGTGGGTATATTTGGAATTTTGACAGCATACCACGCTTGGGCATTCACCGAAAGGTCACTAGGGGGATACATAACCAGTCATAAAGCATAGAGGTTATACCATACATCACCCTAACCCTCACCTCCCAAAGGCTTTAGCTTCTCCAGCTTATCTTTGTCTTGGGAATGGGCAGCTACTCACCATTTTATTTTCTAAGAATGTTTGTAGGCCTTATGTGAGGCTCAGAGGCAGCCTTGGGAATAAAAATGATGATGGAAGCTAGTAGCTTCCTATGTATGGAGTTATTTGTATTAACTAAAATAATTGGTAAAAATTCAGAGTGGAAAGTGAACTTGGTGTATACCAAGGGAAGTATCTGCTGACCCCTTAGGACATCTGAACATTATGATGCATAGTCACAGGTGACTGTTCCTAACCACAGTGATGCAAAAGTGATAGAATATGTGTTGTGATATGACAGCATAAGTTCTGTCCTTTCATATTTGTACTGTGATGTTGCACATGTACATAAAGGGTGGAGTTTGTATAGTGGCACAATGATACACACATTTCTTCACACGCACACCTGCGACCCCAGATGTCTTTGTGCTTAGCCTGGTTCATTTCCATTAGCGCTGTTCACAGAGGCTTCCTAACTTTCCACTGCATTGTAATTGTTTTTTATCAATACTTCTCAGTGTATAAGCAGATGTGGAGAAATAAGTTTGATTCTTACATAATTTAATAACTGTTTGTAACTGATTAGCATGGTGCAGAAGTCCAAATTCTAAGGACAACATTAGATTTGAAGTGTGTGTGGGCATGCAGGCAGCAGTGGTCAGGATTATATAAAACCAAATGTGTAATTTCCCAGGACTATGCACCAGCCAAGTCCACGCAGCTTCTTCAAAGCATTCCTGACAAATGTTCCAAGGATGCTCTGCACAGTTCAAATCATAGTTAAATCTGATCTCTGCACTACCATATTGCTACCACTGTTTCTCACATTCACAAAATTATACTTTCCTCACATGATTGGTACCAGTTAGTGTTCAGGGACTCTGAGCTCTTCCTGTCCCTTGATCACTAGAATATTTTCAGGAAGGAGGTAGGGTTCTGATAGGTCATTGTTGATACTTATTTCTTTTTACCCATGGGATAATTGGAGGTCAGTATTCCCATGGCAAAAACAAGATGACACTAAATTCCCCCAGTGGCTTTGGAAATCTTTCTTGTGTCCACTTTCATTCTGAGCTTAACATGAAGTATCATGATACCACAGTGATGATTTGACTTCTTTATTATGATGCTATTTCTGTTTTTAGTTTCCTTCTTAATACTGAATTTAATTTGGTTTTTTTAATGCACAAACCACAATAATAGTTCTTTGTGGTAATAGCTGTAAAACATTCTTTGAGAATCACACCATTGACCCAAAGGGGCACCAAATCACTGCAGACTATGATGCACTTACAATTCCTGTGATATTTTCATGACTTAGGATTCTGCATATTTTTACTGTACCCCTTGTAAAGGCAACTCCTACCAGGAATATCTGAAATTTATTTAAAGTAACAGTTTAGGAACCTGTGTTATCAAATACATTTGTGCCTAATGTTTTAGCAAAATATTTGTACTCATTTTCTTTCAATATATCTTATATTTATATACACATTATGTTACATTCATGCACACACTTTTTTTTCTCTTTCAGATAACATAATATGTAATCAATACAGCTAGCAATGCAATAACAGTTCTTTCTGAGAATTTATGAAATAATAGATGCTGGTATACTGTAGTAAATACATTAAATTCTTTTTGTTTCCTTGCAGAATTCCCAACCTGTGATCCACTGGTTCATTTTATATGTAATAATGGAAGATGTATTAGTAGCAAGTGGCATTGTGATACAGGTAAGAATCAATGGTTCAGCTCTAGTCACAACATTTCTGCCTAACTTTCAGGGAGCTTATTCAGCTTCCCTGTACCATAGCCAACCCTGAAGTGGCTTAGGCTGGAAGTTTCATGTGGTGGTGGGAGTTAGCTTTCATGTTACATGTTACCTGTTATGTTTCATGTAACATGTTCTATGTTAGGACCCAATCCACTATATATATACTAGGAGTGAGCAAAATTCATTTGATTAAATCTTATAAAAGTGACCCCGTGTTTTGAAGATAAATATTTACTAAAGCATTTACTGATTAATCATGTGAGTATAATGCATAGGTGTCCTAACAGTCAGGAACCACGCTGAGACGAGGAATAGGTCTCTAGTGTTTATTACTGCTACATAAGACAGAAAATCCTAACAAACTAAAGAAGCATGGGAAAACCCAGACAGATAAACCCCAAAAGTCAAGGCGGGTCTGTTCTGTGTCTCTTTGAATGGCTGCTTAACTCCTCAGTACTACGCATGTTTTTTCCCCCCTGGATAGGGGCTCCATCCTGCTCACCATCAGTGCTCATGACAATAGGGTTATCTTACTGATTTCTGACTGTCCACTTCTCCTTGAAGAAGGTATGGGACAGAATGCTCTTTAAACCATGATGCCTCCTATCAATTAAAATATTTTTGATATTATGTATGCTGTTTGTGTATCTATATATATAAGCCTGATTACTTATTGCTTATATCATTTATTTAACTTTTTTCTCTATACTTCTATATTTACACACACACACACACACACACACACACACTGATGGTGGAGCTTAACTGACCTGTGCTAGTCAGCCTCCCATTATTACTATCTCATAGATTACAATATATTGAATGAAAATCTGTATGCCCAGAATGCCCCAAACCACAAATTAAAATAAAACAGCATTTATTTTACTTAACAGAACAGGGATTCACAAATAATATATATATGGATACATAAAAATAATAACTGAAATGCCTATTGTTGCATCATACATACATGGGTTTGTATCACTAAAGATAAAGATTGTAGAACATTCCCACATTCAATGTTTTGACAGGACCATGCCTCCTACTGTGTGACACATGCTAGGACCACCATTCCTCTTATATCAGCACAGTAGCAGCATCCAGTGGAGTATATTCCACCTTTGTTGCCTCAGGTATTGTCAAGCATGTAATACTTAAAATATCTTAAATCTGTTTCCTGGACCTTTCTTCACTCTGTTGTTTTGGTTCTGGCTATACAAATATTTCATCACAGTTTTGCTCCCTGCAAGGCCTTCAAGCCTCCTTGATCATATTCTTTAAGTGTACAACTCACCTCATGTTTTAACTCTAGCTGAGAAGCCGAACATTTACTTGGCCCCCATTCTTTTGTCTAAAGCTAGTTGCAGAATATAATAGAAAAGGAATGGAAGCTAATGACACTGATGGATATATAGCTGTGTTTAATTAAAAATAAGTCATACTGAAAATCAGGGCTGGCACAAATGATTTGACTGCCTGGGAAGGAGTAACAAACGGTGCCCTCCCCTAGTCATGCAGCATAATACAAAAGCTGTGAATGTTGTATTAAACTTGCCCTTTGGGGGTATGAGCCAGATCTGCCAAATTCTTTGGCATTGCAAGAGGGAATTGATTACTCTAGTTCCATGAAGTAAGCTTGCTATTCTCTCATATGTGTGAGACACACAGGATATTTGTTGTTGTTTTATTTATTTTACGGTATTTGAAAACTGCTCCAACTAAAAAGACACAACAAGGAGAAAAACAACACATAATCATTCCCATAAAAAGCATAATAATACAAAAATTAACAGTAATAATCAACACAGATGGTTGTTCAAAACCTCACTACAAGCCAAGGTTTCAGGGAAATAAAATTATTTTAAGGGCCTTCCAGAATGCAATAAGGGTTGGGGATAGATATACCTCTGCGGGCAGGTTTTCACAGTTAGGAGGCCATTACCAAGAGTTCTGGGCTTGGAACCCATACACCTCTTACCTTATGCTTATAGGTACTCTGGATCTTCAAATGACCATCTCTACCGTCACATATCCATTCTTCCAACCCCCACTAAGGTTGTCTATTTTTCTTTGAGGTACTGTGTCAGCACTAGAATAGTGCTGGTGTTTGCATTTTTTTTTTCCAGGACAGCATGCACAGCAGGAGACACTGCCTCAACACTCAGTTTTGGAATGTTTTATAAAGAGGTGCAAATTGGATGAACACATAGGTAATCACCCAAAAAACCACAATAACAGAGGGGCAGTCCTTTGTTACTTTCTAAGATGAGCTCATTGACCATCTGGAAACAAAGACTAAGTTTAACAGAAAATGAAACAAACATAGGCATATTCATAAATGAACTATAGACCACTCCTCCCACACTTGGACCGTTTTAGATTCTTTCGCCACTTGGACTTTTTATCTTTACTTTTATTTATATTATTTATTATTGTATTTTTATACTGTGTATTTTATTATTGTTGTTTTTAATCAATTGTTGTAAACTGCCCAGAGTCCCCCGATGGGAGGAGATGGGCGGGAACAAATTAAATAAACAAATAAATAAATTCCCACCTTCATCCTGAATATTAGACAAGATTTCCAGGAAGCACAGGTGAAGAGCTTCTGTGCAATGTCTTTTATATCTTGTATAACACTATCCAGTGTAAGATTCTGTTTGCTGCACAGGTATTGAGTTCTCAATTTATTATAATTATTAATTATCTGGTGAGATATTGTTTTTGTTAATCATATTCATTACCCTCTCTCTTGGCTATCATAGTCTGTCATCATGGTCTGCCATTAGGTCAACCGTAACTTCTGTTTTTAAGACTATTCTAGATGTTCTGGGGCAGAGGCCAATTTGGCTTACAATCTGAATAATACATAGAGGTCAGCAAATAGTCTCTAGACAAATCCACAAGAATTTACTATTTTGAATTATATCTTCTGAGCAAAGTATCTTGCTCATTTGTTTCCTTTGCCACAATTAAAAAATATACTAATATGTTTTGGTGAATGCGACCTCATTGTTACAATCCCATTTAAAATCTATATACTCTCTGTACCTTCACCATCATACAAATCTTACTTTGCTGAGCATATATTAAGTCCATTCTTGAACAGATAGTGGAATATGAAGTGAGGCTTTACAAAACTGAAGGAAATACAAAACTGAATCTATTCTGCTGTCTGCTTATTTATTGAATACAAGAATACATAGGGCCTGAATAAAATACCTGCACATTTTTACAGATAATGACTGTGGTGATGGGAGTGATGAACTGGGCTGTCTTCATTCATGTTTTGACAACCAGTTCAGGTGCTCTACTGGCCGGTGCATTCCAGGTCACTGGGCTTGTGATGGAGACAATGACTGTGGAGACTTCAGTGATGAAACTAAACCAAATTGCACCAAGGAAGGTCAGTTTTTTATATTCTCCTCCCAACTTCTAGTAAAATGATTATGAATGCACTGTCAAACTAAATAATTGTCAGGTCCATGTTTTCATGTCACAGTGCTTGCACAGGGGACCTTTCACCTTTCACCTTTTTCAAGATGATGCATATACATACCTTTTTCCCTACTGAATTATGGCATTTGTGTAAAATATGTACGTAACAATAAGTGGTACATGTAGGTATATGTATGCTTGTGTATGTGTGTGTGTATATGTGTGTATGTGTAAGTATGTATGTACTAATACACACAGAGAGACATACTGTGTGTGTATATATGTGTGTGTATGTGTGTGTGTGTATGTACTATACACACACACACATACTCTTTGTGTGTCTGTGTGTGTGTGTGTGTTTGTCATGTATATAGAAAACATGTCAGAGAATATGTTTTAGGATAATAGGGGAGAGATGGGCAGTGAATAAATTTATAAAATAAAAATAAATAAATAAATACTACTTTTTGACCATAGTAAAAAAATAATTCACTCTAGGTCTAATACACAGAGAGTGAGCTGTGCACTACAGGCAGCTGTTGTTTTTTTTTTTGATAGTAATGAAAGGGAAGCATGCTGGTAGTTTCTCAGTTTATGATGAGATATTGTATTTTACTGTCTGGAAGAGGGAAAAATACTTTTGTACTTGTATGCATGATGATGGGGTGAATGTAGACAAATCATTTGAGCCAGTCATGATTTTTAGTATGCTTTAGTTCACTAAAACAATGTATCAGTGCAGAGTTTCAAAGGTGTTGTTTGTAATATTAACATCTATTATTAAATAAAAAGCAGAGGAAAAGAATATTCTGCTATAATATTTTAAAGACATGACAAAAAGGGCAAAAATAATAATATGCTGCAATCTAAGAGGCAAAGTGAAGAATTCAGCTCATATTAGGACATTAAAATATAGTTTCCTTCAACCTGCTTGGACTGAACGTGCATATGGTGTACTAATACCAATCAAAGAGAATATCTGTAGCTCAGGGTGGAGTCCTTGGTGCTCTCTGAGCCTGGTTGTTTTCTTGTTTTCTAGCAGATGTGTACTAATACAGGTGTACTAATACAGGTGTTCAACAATAGTCTGGGTACTAAAATAAATTATCAGTCTGAAAAAAAAAAAAAAACAGCCCATATTGCATATTTTGATATAGCAGTCTCTGTACTAATGATGACCCCAACTAGTATTTGCTACAGATTCTTTACTTCATATCATTTGTTCAAGCAGAATTTGAATTATGAAAATATACCAAAGCACTGGATTTTTTTATAATATTCTTTGTGTCAGACAAGTTATCAGATATACAGTATTTCAACAATGGTTTCAACACTTTGAAATGTGGTAAATGAACATTTTGCTCAGCTTAACACTTTTCAAAGCTTTCATTCAAAAAGAAATATGTCTGAGATCCATCAGAATAAGTACAACCTCTGAAAAGAAAACAGGAGCCTCTTCCTTTTCTCCTTCTTGCAGTCAGTTGTATATTTGATTCTTAATCACTTTGTGGTTAAAGGTTTTGAATGATCATGCTTACACTGAAGGGAACCTTAAAATGTTTTCAGTAACTTGCAACACTTACGTATATAAACAATATTAGTAAGACAGAGAAAGCATGCAGTGCATGGCTTCCAGAATTCTTTACCAGCAGTGGCCGTAAGAGGTGTCTGTATTTTCTTCTGTGTTACAAAGCAACATGCTCTCCCTGTGGACTAATTCTGTTTCTGTGTGTGTGTGTGTGTGTGTGAGAGAGAGAGAGAGAGAGAGAGAGAGAGAGAGAGAGAGAGAGAGAGGGTCTAATCAGGGAGGTGCACATGGCTTGCTTCTGTGTGGGCTTGTATACATTTCTGTTCTCCCCTTAAGCGTTTTTGGGGGTATGCATGATCTGAGAGATCTGGGGTAGGCTGCGTATGCTCTACTCAGGATCACATGCCCAGGAAGGAAAGAGGGAAGGGACTAAGAATGGAGAAGTTGGCACCATTTACCTAACTTCCCCCTCCCCCCACCCTTGGGATGAATTGGAGGATTTTTACTGGATTCTTTGTTCTCCATAGTCACTGGCTGGGTCCACTTCCTTTTTGAACTTGCAGGTTCTTCCACACACCAAACTGTTCTTGTTTTGTTATGTTTTCTGAGAGCTATTCTGCTTATGCTCATACAGACAGACTTCTAGATCCATTGCATAATTTCTTTCCAATATTCCATTGCTTTGGAAAGAATAAAGATGCAATCCTGTGCATGCTTGCTTAGAAGTTAAGTCCTATTATTTTCAGCGCAATTTACACTCTAGTAAGCATGAGCAGATTTCAATACTTACTTTGTTGTTTCAGTTCAGAAATGTAAATGGTCATTGTACAATGCAATCCTGATTCAGTAGCGTCCATTTCATTGAAGGTTTCATGTATCAGTAGCAATTTTCAATAGCTGAAAATTTTCAATAATGAAAATCCTTTAATTAAATGAAATCACTGTATTACACAATTGTAGCCTAACACCACAGATAATTTTTTCCCATTGTGTTTTCTGTAGGAGAAAACTCTAGATAGACTTAAAATATAACACATTTTTTCCTTGTCGTTTTCTCTCATGCTGATACTTTTAATAACATTTGAATGTCTCATTAAATATTAATAACAACAACGTAAACTGTCCACCAATAAGTATTTATCCACAGTCTATATTTTTACTTGGTGTTAAACCACCATAAGCATCTTGTTTAGAAAGCAGTTTTACAACTCTGTAAAACTAAGTTCACCATATATACCTTCATACAATTCAATATGCACTATGGAAAGAAGAAACATAAATATTCCTCTCCTAGGTATATAACAGTATTTATGTTTCTTCTTTCCATTTCAAATGGAACTATACCATAAGCACAGAAGAGACATGAGTAATATTTGGAGCTTTGGACTAGGTCGGGATTGGCAATGTGCGATCCTCCAAATGTTATTGACTGAAAGTTCCTTTATTCCTCATCACCATGGGGATCCATAGAAGAGGCAAGGGGATAGATCAGGTCATATGCTTCATGATATTATCACACAAATGACATAAACTGAATCAATTGCTAAAGTAACATCAGGATTCATATGATGTTACTGTGGCTTCTTATAGATACCAATGCTCATCATTTGTCACGCTAAGACTGATGGGAGTCAGCATTCTACCTAGTCTATGGTCTGATTAACAGACTTCATACATCTACAAATTTTTAAAACTAAAATTGATTCAAGTAACAGAAGAGAAAGAAAGAGAAATGAGGCAATGGTGTGCTAATGACAACTGCACAATGATATTTCATTATTCAGGAGAAAAGGTGCAGAAGCTGAGGACTTTGATGAGCAGTGGAGGAAAAACGTAAGAGACAACAAGCCAGGGCTTTTGTTTCTTAAGACCATAATGATTATGTCATCTACCAGATTGCCAAAATACTTATGATGATGATCTACCCTCCTCCTGCCTTTTTTTTTTTTTTGGTTATTTGGGCATGTGAAAAAGGCAACAGCAAAGCACTGATGTATTTCTGCCAAGAAAAAAGAAAAAAACATGGATATACAGTATAAATAAGTCAAGTCACCCAGAAGTCAAGCTTGACTCAAGAGACACTGTATTACTTAAGTTCTACATTTATTTGTGGCAGAAGATATAGGAGATCAAACAGTGACGAAAATAAACTGAAGATGCATTTTAACTTACCTTTTTAAGGAACACTTAATGTATTTTATGAACATACTGGACAAATTATGAACATTTATAATTTGAGGCAAATGGTCACTTTTTAATATCCTAAGAGTCTTTTGCTACTATTTACTGGACTTTACAATTTGAACCAATGCAATCACAAATAACAGTATGGGACTGCAGTCCTACTGATCTCAGTAAAGGTATATTACACTATGCATTGTTGCTCTTTGTGAGAGGAAGGAAGGTATACACCTTCCTTATATATTGTCATTATAAGCTTGTACCCTTCAGTATTTACTACTACTCCTGTGCTGATGAGAAAAAATTATATCTGTCAGTTATCTAGTATTTGTTAGAAACACAAGAAATAGAGTGGCAATTCTTAGTGGAAGAACAAATCAAAACAAAATGTATCATCCTTGAAGCTACATAAGACCCTACTGAAAAATTAGGAGACAAAAAGATGTCTAAAACTAAGTTTCCAGGAGAGGGAACTGTTTTCATAAAAAGAATTGCAGTCCTGAAAGAAGAGAAAGAGATGCAATGGAGGAGGAAGGAGTATTAGGTATGTTCGCTACCTTGGGTTATTTATAAAAATAATAAAGGTGGGATAAAAATCAAATAAATAAATAAATAGGAGATTTGTGACAAGCGCACTTGAAAGTTGTATGAAGTGCATGAAAAGTTTTGAGAGGAATAATGAATAATCGAAGTATTTTATAATATATAATATATAATTATGTAATTATAATCTCATTACAATTTTCTTGGACTAGAGGCAGATGTTTCTTACATGCTAATATGTCTGGAACATAAAATTTGAATTCTGTATTGGTATATGTAGTCTTCAGGCCACTTACTGTGAACCTGTGAAATTCCATACATATATTCATCCTTGCTTTCAAATTTAGTGGTATAATTTCTTTGAAAGAGGATTGACCAAAAATAGTCCCAAAGTAACATCACAGATTCAAAGAGAACTAGGAGCAATTACAGAGTAAACCTTGTGAAAACTACATTTATGGTATTATGTATTTTTGTAAAATAGCCATAAGTAGCCTTGGAGTTCTTTCAGTCTATGAACAACATTTCAAAAGATTGCTTCAGTCCAACAATTTCCTGATTTTCTCAGGACCAAGAGACTGATTAAAAGAAATGAGCAATTAAAAAGTATGTTTCCTTTTTTAAAGTAATAGTTTGCAAATATCACAGAAAAAAAGAAACATTTCATGTCCTGAATGATGATACATTGAATTTAATATTATTTGCATTGTGAAAATATGAGACCTGTATGGAAATGGATTAGGTAATTTAATTTGAGGTTCCAATTTGAGCATGAACTGCCTTCAGGGTTTTATCTTTAATTAGTATAATGAAATGATCTCTGTATAGGTAATTTCTGCCCAGTAGATGCTTATCTGCACGAATTGCAAAAAAAAAAGTTTGGTTTTGTTTAAGCAAAACGGTAAAGAGATAACAATTCAAAATGGATATATTAAGCTTTTCTAAAACCAAACTAACAGACATAAATAAATATATTTTGAACTGATACCTGTCTGCTCAATGAACCCTGCAGAGTCATTTAGGCTTTCAGTGTTTCACTTAACTGTGTGGCTATCTATGCAACTGCTGTAAATTGCAATGTCAGGATTCTGTTTTATTTAGTTTTTGCAGAGAGCAATAAGTTTTTATTTTGTTCCACTAAGTGGATTGCAAAAGGCATAATTGCTTTCATAGCTCATTCTGAGAGGTCATGACCTGTACCAAATAATGGAGCAAAAGGAAGTCACTATTACCCATTTGGATTCTCCAATTTCTTGGATATATTCATTTTCCAGAACAACTTTTTCACAGTAAAGCTTAGCAGCCAACTTTGCTTTGGGAAGCTCCACAGCAAGGCATAAGAGTTGGATTCCTTTACAGCAAGCTAGAGTTGAAGATGTTACTCAGTACAGGCAGTCCTCGCTTAACTACCATAATTGGAACCGGAATTTCTGTCAGTATGCAAAGCAGTCATTAGGTGAAATATCACATGACTGCTCCACTTAGCAGTGGTAGTTCTGGTAGTCCCAGTTGTGGTTGTTAGGCAAGGACCTCACGCTTCTCCTGCCCTGCACATACCGCTGGCTCCATCCCATTGCCTCCTCCCTAGCTGGTCCCAGCAAGCTCCCCAGCTGGTCCCGGCAAGACGAGGCTCCACCATCCTGCTGCACTCACCATGTGAATCCCAGGGCCACACCCTTGCCCAACACCTGGATCCTGGGCCAGCAGTTGGAGGAAGAAGATGGCAAAGGTCAGCTGGGAACAGCCATGGAATTGGGGTAGATGGCAGTGGCAGAGTGCAGGGTGGCCAAAAGGTCAGAGATGGGGGGAAGATAGGCAGGTTGGGTGAGTTGAAGCACAAGCTACAGCAGTAAAAATGGACCAGTTGTCAAATGCCTGAATTTTGCTCATGTGACCATGGGGGCACTGCAACAACCGTAACTTCAAGGACTAGTCATAACTACTACGCATTCAGCACAAACAGTTGCTGAATGAGTGGTCATTAAGCGAGGACTACCTATAGTGTGGTTGGTGAGGCTCCCTGAAATAAAAATCCTTTGGATTTATTTGGTCTTCTAGAGATTATTACCCTTACATAAGAAGTCTAAGTCTAGTCTGCTGCTTTAGCAGAGGTACAGGTAGTCCTCATTTAGTGACTGATTTGTTTAGCAACCATTCACAGTTACAAAAGTGATGAAAAAGTAACTTTACTATATATATATATATATATATATATATATATATATATGATTTTGATTACAATAGTAAAAACTAATATAAACTAAATGTAAAGAAAGAAAAGAGAATAGAATAAAAAGTACAAGAAAAAAGAAAAAGAAAGAAGAAAGTAAAAAAGAAAGAATATGAAAAAGAAAATATATATATAAAGAAGTGACTTCCAACCTTCCTTACAACAAGTATAGACAAATTTAGTAACTCTCCACCCCCTATAAGGCTACAAAAAGATATATCTTCATCTCATATCCCTTCCCTTATCTATAAGCAAATCCATAAAACATCAACTTTTCAATCCTTGTGTCAGCAAAAAATCCATGAAGGGTTGCCAGAGCTTTGCAAAAAAATGTCTTATTTTAACCTTGATCAAATAAACCAACTTTATATTCATTCCTTTTACTTCTAACAGTCTTAATATTTAGTTCATTCAAATATTGTCATAGGATTTGATTTCTCTTTATCCCATTGCACAGATTTCTTCAAGGGTTTAACAAGTGTTTTTTGTAGATCCAATAAGAAAACATTTTCCAGGCCATTTTCTTCGTTTGTCATTTCTATTTCCCCTTTAATTTTAAATTTTGAAACTTCAGTTTCTTTTGTATATCCAATAAAGCATCCTTTGCCAAATCATTCTTTTGGCCTGTCATTTGTAATTCCACTTTTGATACTTTCTCTGTCTTGTCAGACAAAATTTGCTCCATATCTGTCATTCCCTCATTAACATCTTTTGGACATAGTCTATCCATAGAGTCAGACATCATTACTTACACTTTGATATTGTAGCTGCTAATTTCTGTCTCCATTCTTCAAAGTTCTCCTTTAATATTTTCAACGTTATGACATGTTTTTTCCCCTTCTAATTAGAATCTTTAGTCCCCACTTGTGTCCAGTTTCTAGAATCATAAAGTCTTTTATCTTTGTTATAACTTACAATAACCTAAGATAGCCAAAGTAAATCTGGTTCCCATGAGAAGCTATTTATGTCTTATAGTTAGTTCCAAAATCTTATAGTAAAAGTCAGTATTCTAAATTTATCTGGACCCTTAATCTGTTTATAACTTTCTTAGATCAAAATCTTACTTTTTGCTGTTTATTTCAAATTTTTAAAGTTCTTAAGCTTATAATTATTTTTTATTTTGTTCAGAGTTAAACTCACCTGGTGACTTTTCAAACTTGTCATTCCAAAGGTCTCTAATAGCTGTAAGATAATTAACAAGCACTTTCCAAAAGTGATTAGAAACCTAACTTGCAAACTTAGTGTCCTTTAAAAGGCTGTGCCGTAGTTGCGAGCAAGATGGCTAATCCCTTCATCTCCCTGCACTCAAACCCATGAAAGACTGCTGAACTGTAGTCTCCTCGTGAGCTGTCAGGAGCACATGTGGGTGATCTCCAATCTTCTCCTTGTCTGGAGAGGTTCTGAAGAACCGGTCTACCCACCAGTTCTTCAGTCTTTGCCATGATTGTCGACTCCACTTTTGCTGACATATCTTCAGCTTACCATGCCTCCCCTGGTAGTCCATAAAAAGTAACTTTACAACCAATTCTAGCATTTATGACCTTCACAGGTCTGTAAAGCAAAGGACAGCTGAAGTAAGACTATAAGCACAGGTGGAGTTTCACTTAACAACCACTCCACTTAATGACCGAGTTGCCAGTTCCAATTGTGGTTGCTAAATGAGGACCACCTGAACCTCCTGTTTTCAGTCATGCTGGATATTGCTGGAAGTTAATGAAGGCAGGTAAATGAAAATAACCTGCAAAGAGAAGGTACCTATTATCATTTGGAAGCTGGAAGACCTCTGAGGTACAGATGCAAGGCTTTTTATAAGTTTCTTTTTGGCCCAGAATCCTCCAAAAAGAGAATTCAAGTCCACAGTTTTTTTCGTCTTTTCTAGAAGGTCTAAGAGTGGAAATTGGATCTTCACACATTTACAATTTGGTATTAGATCAAGATATATCAGAAAATCTATGGTCCTGTCTTGCTGCTTTTGTCAGGAAATATGTTTTATTCTTTTTTTCCCCCCCATAGGCTGAGACTATGTCTTTCATTATCTGTGATTTTGTCACAGGGTGGGGGGACCTGTTCTTCTACATTTATTCCATATAAATGTTTACTCAGTCTGTGAATGTCCCTTTGGTCAAATAACAAGTTATAATTTGATAGTTCAGATGGTTAAAATGGATATATCCACTGTATTTCTTCAATAGTTCCAATTATATTTCTCCAGTTTGAACCAGTGAAATTCACACTGGTTCAAACC
Organism: Candoia aspera; assembly: GCF_035149785.1. Lineage (NCBI taxonomy): Eukaryota > Metazoa > Chordata > Lepidosauria > Squamata > Candoiidae > Candoia > Candoia aspera. Next base: position 209,442,605 of record NC_086153.1, read on the forward strand.
TATGAACAGTGTGTAAAATAAACTTACTCATTTTAACTGACAAGTATATGCTTTTTTCCAGAATAATCCATATGTAAACTGCTGCTTTGAAGGATGTATTGGCTCTGTTCACACGATTGAATACAATGGTCATATATGTAGTTAGTGGGAAAATGTCAATTACTGGGAATCTGTTTAAGACAAAAGCGACAATGTTCATAATCTATTCTGTAAAAAAAATAATAACTATATTTACCTCCTTGTATGTTAATGTGCAATTGTATCCGTATAATAAAAACATGGTTCTGCTTAAGAAGAATATGATTGATTCTTCTCTATGTAATCAAAATGTGTTTCTCTATAAGAAGTGTATGATTCTGAATAGCATTTCCTTGACTGTACCCAAGGAGTGAGTAATTGAAAAGTGTTGGAAAGGGCACAAATTATCAAAACATTTTGGTAACTAATTCTGTATTACCATTTTTTTTTTAATGTTAGAGATAGCCTTTCTTGGGAGATGCAGGGGGAAAGAATTTCAATGCTACCCAGATGGAAACTGCATTCCTGAGCTCTGGCGCTGTGATGGAGAAAAGGACTGTGAAGATGGCAGTGATGAAAAGAGTTGTAATGGAACTATACGGCCATGTGATGACAAAACAAAGTTTTCCTGCAAGGCCACAGGTACTAAAGAGTAACAGTGTATGCAAAGTTAAAACACTTTTTTATTGTTTACATTAAAAAAATGTAAACAATACAACTTTCTTCAGTACATAAGGGCAGAGACTGAAAAAGCTGCTTAGAATCTCCCTTTTAAAAATGAGGTGGGAAAGCAGCGATCAGAAGTAAAAGAGTGCTGAGTTGGGAAAGCGTTTCTTCTCTGTACCCCTTCTGTCCTTAGGCTTTTCTGAAATTTAGCAAGATATATGTGTTTAGGGAATTTCAGAGGGAAAGAAACTTCACTAAAAATAAAATCCTGTGGCCTTTCTTCATTTGGCTTTGAAACAGCCCTGACATAGTTGAAATAGCTGGGGTTTTGACATGCTGTAGACTTATGGAACGAATTAAGCTGTAGCCCAAACTTGTATAGTTTAGGCTTATTTAGAAAACTCTGTTCAGGGGCTTCCTATCTTGCCAATATCCTTTGCCCAACAGACAGAAGAACTCTAGCTTTGTCTGATATGCTACTTTCATCATTTTTAAAAGGGAGATTCTAAGCAGCTTTTTCCATCTCTGCCCGTGTGCTGAAGAAAGTTGTATTAGTTGTTCATATCCTTCTTCATTGCCTCTTTTATTTGGCACGTGCCTTAATTATACTTCTATTAACCATCTGCCCTAGAAATTCAAAAAAGAAGACTTTATCCTATTCCTTTTAGTTGATAAGTCAGTGGGTGATTTCCAGAGAGTTGCAAAATTCTGCTTAATTGCCATTGCAGAGTAATATAGATGCCATCAGAGTTTTAATTTTATTATATTAAGCTTAACGTTCTAGAACAATGTATGTTATGTGATTACTGATTGTAAAAAAAAAAACAAATTAATTAAAATTAATCCCTAGAAATAGATTAAGTTATATCAAGACATTAAGAACCATGGTGGGACTGTATTGGGAAATGTCAGTAGCGAAATAAAACATCTAGATCAATTGGTCACTATCTAAAGTGAAGATAATAGTTATGTTGTTGGGTTTATTTTCATTATGTGTGGTACATTCTGAACCCCAACAACTTGGCAACTCAATTACTGAAGTGCTATCATGATTTATCTTGGATATACTCTGTAAGAAAAAAATGAGTTTAATAAATGCATATAACTTAATAAGTATGGGAAATTGCTTATTTATATCAGCACATACACATGCACATTTATTGTTCAGTTTAAAGAGCTATAAATAAAACTTAATACAATACCATATTCCTTAATGAATATATTTCTATGATGTCTGTCAAACCTGTAATAAGATGATGATGATTCTCCACATCTAGCTACCAAACATATTAAACTATAGCATGGTATAGCTAGCACACTAACCATCAATTGACATTTGACATGAAATCTTTGTCAAAGCTTTGTCCAAGGCCTTGGGTTTACTTGGTGGAAAAAAGACACATTTTTTTGGTTCATTTCAAGGTCCTGTCAACAAGCCACCCGCAGATTTCAGATATCTCTATGAGATCAAAAGGTATAACTTTTAAGAGCAGGCATGTTCCTTCCTTCTCCGCCTCAGTATATGATAGGAAACATAATTACATAATCCACTTGAATGACATTGTTTGGTAGACTGACATCTCTTTCAACAGAGCCTTTAATTTGCAAAATTTATCTGTGATGTTGGATGCCAGGGTGGATTGGTGATTGACAGTTTTAGCGGTCTTATGAGCCTGTTTTTATATAAAGGTGTTTCAAACCATTGGGAGTCCTTGTGGAATCAGTGGTACATACTGTAAATAGTATGTGTTACTTAGCATACCAATATTGCACAACGTTTTGATTTGAAAGTTAATAGTCATTAATAAATTAATAGAAATATACCTTCCACCCTTTACCTCTATTGCTCTTAATTTAGTACTTGGAATGACTTAGGTAAAGGTAAAGGTTTCCCTCGACGTAAAGTCCAGTCGTGTCCGACTCTAGGGGGCGGTGCTCATCTCCGTTTCTAAGCCTTAGAGCCGGCGTTGTCCGTAGACACTTCCGGGTCATGTGGCCAGCATGATGACACGGAACGCCGTTACCTTCCCGCCGAAGTGGTACCTATTGATCTACTCACATTTGCATGTTTTCGAACTGCTAGGTGAGCAGGAGCTGGGACTAGCAACGGGAGCTCACCCCGCCGCGCGGTTTCGAACTGCCGACCTTCCAATCGGCAGCTCAGCGGTTTAACCCGCAGCGCCACCACGTCCCTTGGAATGACTTAAAAAGAAAAAAAAATACTCAGCTGCATAGAGGACAATTTGAACATATCTTTTAGAATATGAGTAAGAACATTCTGAAACAAGGCTCTGAGACTATTAGAGTTTCTAATAGATCAGTAATCCACCATTAAGCAACTGCTTCCTTTTCCTTCGCTAGCTCCTTCTAGAGCCAAAAGTCAATATGACACATCCTCAAACTAGAATCTCATAATTAGATCAAATGTAGTATATGTCAATTAACTGGTTTTTTCTGGTACATGTTCTTCTCAATGTTGAAAATAGATATGCCTATTGAATTTGTTGGTTCAGATGCAAAATATTTCCTTCTTTTTTTTAATAAGTATTTACCAAAGTCCATAAATTTTCCCATAAAATGGCTAGAAAGATTGATTTTTAAAAGAGAAAGAAATCAAAATCATTAGGTATAGCTCTCTTGTCATATTATACACATTATGCATAAAAGAAGAAATAATTTATTTTAATTTATTTTATTCTTTTATTTTCCCCAAAGAAAGCGCAGTTCTCCATACCCAAAATAAAAATTCCACAAAACTTTCAAAAGATCCACATTTAATTTTTTTTTTTACAGTCTCATTACAGCTGTTTCCAAAATATACATCTTCTCTATGAAGTAAGGAATTGGGAAATGGCTTATGTTGCTTCATTTTTAAAAGAGATCAGTGGTGAGTTTGGGGTGGTGATAGAAAAAATTATAGGCCACTGCTTGAAGTTCTTTGTATAGAAAATGGTATCATTAAAGATAACATATGAAAGAATGATTAGCCTTGCTAAGAAAAGGAATCAATATGTTTATTTTCTCTTTTTTTCAAGGGAGATGCATTAGCAAAGCTTGGCTGTGTGATGGAGACATTGATTGTGAGGATCAGTCTGATGAAGATAATTGTGAAGGCTATATGTGTGGTCCACCAAAATATCCATGTGCTAATGACACTTCCATCTGTCTGCAGCCTGAAAAACTCTGCAATGGGATAAGAGATTGCCCCGATGGATCAGATGAAGATGATCTTTGTGGTAATTATACTTGATCAAATGCACATCTATAAAATACGTAAGAAAAAATAATGGTCCCTAGATATAACATAATCTTTACTTCTCCCTCCCCAGCCCCACTACATCTCCTATGTAAATTTTAATATGGTTTGAGGTTCTTTGAATTTTCCTCATCACATCCTTGTATGGTTGAAATTAATGCTATGCTGAAAAATCATTCTGCTTTAATTTTGTCCATTTGTGAAAAAAAAGCAAATTCAAAGTAGAAAAATCCTAAATGTTTATATACCAAACTTCTGATTAGAATTCAAGGTCTGGATGAAGTCATTTATGTTTCTGGTGGCCAACAGAGTCCTCTTCTCTTCTCTTCTCTTCTCTTCTCTTCTCTTCTCTTCTCTTCTCTTCTCTTCTCTTCTGACACCCATTCCTGAAATATATTACTTCTTGTGAAAGAAACAAAAAAGCCTGCCTCTTACACATGGAATAACAACACAGCCCTAATTTATCTGGCTTTACTTGAAAGTTTCTAAAATTTATTGTATTAAATGTATAATTTTCCTCTTTCCTATATTGGATGTTGAAAGATTCAGGCTGTGACTCTGATGATTCCCAGATTTTTTCATACAGATGAAAAACATAAAGTGGACACAAAATATATGGAACGTAATGTGGAGGGGCAGATGTTAGTCGTCCCTTCTGACATACACACAATTACAAGATTGTTATATAGTACTTATATGCAAAATCTGTCATGCTCTATATTTTATGCAGTATATTGCTTACTTGCCCTAATAAATTTTATTTCTATTATTCCAGCTCATGAAATCTTCCAACTTGCCTTTTATTACCCTATTTTTAAACTTACAGACTTTATTATTTATACATGTGAACTGATTGCCAAAGAATTCTATGGTTCTGAAATGTACCTTTTATGCAGCAGTCTTCTAAAACTAATCTTCTAAAATATGTCTGTGCTAATAGATTAAATTTTCGTTTATGTTTGAGAAACACATTTCCCCCCTTTAAAAAAATAATAATAATTACTATTCTTATTTCAGAAGAATGTTCACTTAACAATGGTGGGTGCAGCCACCAGTGTTCAGTAGTTCCTGGAGGCAGGATTGTGTGCTCATGCCCCCCAGGATTGTACTTAAATTCAGACAATAAGACCTGTGAATATGTAGATTATTGCACCAAACACCAGAAGTGCAGCCAAGTATGTGAACAGCATAAAAATGCTGTTAAGTGCTCCTGTTATGAAGGTTGGAAACTCAGTAAAGATGGCGAAAGCTGTGTTAATATTGGTAAGTTGACATTTACTAGTCTATTCACTACTACAAAGTGCCTCTTATGAAAATTTCACTGGGTCAAAATGATCCATTTACTCTGGAGAAGCAGGAGGAGTCCTTGGTTGTTTAGCTTTAACTCTTCTGTTCCAGATGCTTCACAGTTTGTTTCCACTTAGAAGACTTACATAACAGTTGTGAACGTTGTATAAGGTATTATGCAACTCAGAACTTGGTGATACTGAGCTGTATCTTTATGAATGTATTTTATGTACTTCTTTGTTTACTTTATTAAGATAAAATTAACCTACACCATCAGATGTTATTTCATAAGATAAATTCCATTGAAAGACAAATTTAGAAAACATTTTTCCAAAATTTGGATTAAAAATATCAAGGTATACTGTATATATGAAAGTGTTTATAGAAGCCAAATATACAAACTACATGCCAACAAATTAATCCCTTCTTATACTATTTCTCTGAAAGTGTACCTGATTTTTTGTTGTTTATTCGTTTAGTCGCTTCCGACTCTTCGTGACTTCATGGACCAGCCCACGCCAGAGCTTCCTGTCGGTCGTCAACACCCCCAGCTCCCTCAGGGACGATTCCGTCACCTCTAGAATATCATCCATCCACCTTGCCCTTGGTCGGCCCCTCTTCCTTTTGCCTTCCACTCTCCCTAGCATCAGCATCTTCTCCAGGGTGTCCTGTCTTCTCATTATGTGGCCAAAGTATTTCAGTTTGGCCTTTAATATCATTCCCTCAAGTGAGCAGTCTGGCTTTATTTCCTGGAGGATGGACTGGTTTGATCTTCTGGCAGTCCAAGGCACTCTCAGAATTTTCCTCCAACACCACAGTTCAAAAGCATCTATCTTCCTTCGCTCAGCCTTCCTTATGGTCCAGCTCTCGCAGCCATATGTTACTACGGGGAACACCATTGCTTTAACTATGCGGACCTTTGTTGTCAGTGTGATGTCTCTGCTCTTAACTATTTTATCGAGATTTTTCATTGCTCTTCTTCCAAGGAGTAAGCGTCTTCTGATTTCCTGACTGCAGTCAGCATCTGCAGTAATCTTCGCACCTAGGAATACAAAGTCTTTCACTGCTTCTACATTTTCTCCCTCTATTTGCCAGTTATCAATCAAGCTGGTTGCCATAATCTTGGTTTTTTTGAGGTTTAGCTGCAAACCAGCTTTTGCACTTTCTTCTTTCACCTTCATCATAAGGCTCCTCAGTTCCTCTTCGCTTTCAGCCATCAAAGTGGTATCATCTGCATATCTGAGATTGTTAATGTTTCTTCCAGAGATTTTAACTCCAGCCTTGGATTCCTCAAGGCCAGCTTGTCGCATGATGTGTTCTGCGTACAAGTTGAATAGGTAGGGTGAGAGGATACAGCCCTGCCGTACTCCTTTCCCAATCTTAAACCAGTCTGTTGTTCTGTGGTCTGTTCTTACTGTTGCTACTTGGTCGTTATACAGATTCTTCAGGACGCATACAAGATGACTTGGTATCCCCATACTGCTAAGAACTTGCCACAATTTGTTATGGTCCACACAGTCAAAGGCTTTAGAATAGTCAATAAAACAGAAATAGATGTTTTTCTGAAACTCCCTGGCTTTTTCCATTATCCAGCGGATATTGGCAATTTGGTCTCTAGTTCCTCTGCCTTTTCTAAACCCAGCTTGTACATCTGGCAATTCTCGCTCCATGAACTGCTGAAGTCTACCTTGCAGGATCTTGAGCATTACCTTACTGGCATGTGAAATGAGTGCCACTGTTCGATAGTTTGAACATTCTTTCGTGTTTCCCTTTTTTGGTATGGGGATATAAGTTGATTTTTTCCAGTCTGATGGCCATTCTTGTGTTTTCCAAATTTGCTGGCATATAGCATGCATTGCCTTGACAGCATCATCTTGCAAGATTTTGAACAGTTCAGCTGGGATGCCGTCGTCTCCTGTTGCCTTGTTATTAGCAATGCTTCTTAAGGCCCATTCAACCTCACTCTTCAGGATGTCTGGCTCTAGCTCACTGACCACACCATCAAAGCTATCCCCGATATTGTTATCCTTCCTATACAGGTCTTCTGTATATTCTTGCCACCTTTTCTTGATCTCTTCTTCTTCTGTTAGGTCCTTGCCATCTTTGTTTTTGATCATACCCATTTTTGCCTGGAATTTACCTCCGATGTTTCTAATTTTCTGGAAGAGGTCTCTTGTCCTTCCTATTCTATTGTCTTCTTCCACTTCCGCGCATTGCTTGTTTAAAAGTAATTCCTTATCTCTTCTGGCTAACCTCTGGAATTTTGCATTTAATTGGGCATAGCTCCCCCTATCACTGTTGCCTTTTGCTTTCCTTCTTTCTTGGGCTACTTCTAGTGTCTCAGCAGACAGCCATTTTGCCTTCTTGGTTTTCTCTTTCTTTGGGATATATTTTGTTGCCGCCTCCTGAACAATGCTGCGAACTTCTGTCCCGATTTCTTCCGGGAGCCTATCTACTAAGTCCAGTCCCTTAAATCTATTCTTCACCTCCACTGCATATTCCTTAGGAATATTAGTGAGCTCATATCTAGCTGATCTGTGGGTCTTCCCTAATCTCTTTAGTCTGATCCTAAATTGTGCAAGAAGAAGTTCGTGATCTGAACTACAGTCAGCTCCAGGCCTTGTTTTTACCGACTGTACAGATGTCCGCCACCTTTGGCTGCAAAGGATGTAATCAATCTGATTTCGGTGTTGTCCATCTGGTGAAGTCCATGTATAAAGCCGTCTCTTAGGTTGTTGGAAGAGAGTGTTTGTTATGCAGAGTGAATTGTCTTGGCAAAATTCTATCAGCCTATGTCCTGCTTCATTTTGTTCTCCCAGGCCATACTTACCTGTAATTCGAGGTGTCATTTGACTGCCCACCTTAGCATTCCAGTCTCCTGTGATGAAAATAACATCTCTTTTAGGCGTGTTGTCCAGTAGGTGCTGCAGATCCTCATAGAACTGCTCTACTTCAGCTTCTTCAGCATTTGTGGTTGGGGCGTATATTTGGATCACTGTGATGTTAGATGGCTTGCCCTGAATTCGAATTGAGATCATTCTGTCGTTTTTTGGGTTGTATCCAAGCACTGCTTTAGCCACTTTACTATTAATTATGAAGGCTACTCCATTTCTTCTGTGGTCCTCTTGTCCACAGTAGTAGATCTGGTGGTCATTTGATGTGAAGTGGCCCATTCCAGTCCATTTCAGTTCACTGACGCCCAGAATGTCTATCTTTAATCTTGACATCTCACCAATAACCACATCCAATTTGCCCTGGCTCATAGATCTTACATTCCAGGTTCCAATGGTGTGTTGATCCTTAGAACATCGGATTCGCCGTTCACCACCAGCACCGTCGGCCGCTAGCCGTCCTTTCGGCTTTGAGCTAGCTGCGTCATCACGTCTGGGGCTAGTTGAGCTCATCCTCTGTTCCTCCCCAGTAGCATTTTGACCATCTTCCGACCTGGGGGTCTCACCTTCCGATGGTATACCGACATATCTCTGGTTGTACTGATCCATATACTGTATCAATTTTTCTGATAACATAATTTGTTAAATGCTTTTGATCTAATCTCACTGATCAGAGGCAGTGTTTGAATATTTGGCTTTCTGCATCTGGGTAGCTACTAAAAGAGATTCATGCTTGGTATCACAAAATGGATAGAAATAATAATAATAATTTTTAAAACCAAACAGACAGCTTAGTTTTTCAAGAAATATCAGATAGCATCACCAAACTTAGTCATTCCTGAGCAGGATATTCATATGTAAAATGTAATTCTCATTTTTCCATTTCCACCAGTAATGAAGGAATGTGTGATTCAAAAGTTTTAGATATATGTTTTATAGAGGATTTTATTTATAGAGAAAGTTTTAGATATATATATATATATATATATATATATATATATATATATATATATTTATACAGTATCTTATTTGATTGTGTTTATTCTTGCAGTGGTATGGGTTCACTGTGTTTTTGAGTCAAACTGTGTAAATTTGGATTGTCTTGCCAAATTTGGAACACATTATGAACAAACTTTCTTAAGAAGGGAGGGAGGGAGGGAGATATCCACATCCATACCTACCCAACCACACACTTTATATATCATACAATGTTCATAGACTAAATGGCATGAGTTATTCTATGACGTAGAATTTAGAAAACTTCTTGAAGGTTTTTCTCTTTTATTTTTTTTCACACTTATTAGAAAGAATATCAAATTTATATCTTTAGGTTTCCATAATAAGTCATCCAATTCATAAGCCCTCTTCATTTTTTCTGAATGGGTTAGAAAATTTATGGAACATTTGTCTTATAAAGAAATTAAGGTAAAACAATAAAAGGTTAAAAAAAGTGTTGAACATGCTCAGTTGCCTCCAGGTTCTAGAATATTGAAGACACTCATTAAGAAAAACAATGGGAAATTGGGACCTGAATGTTTTCTATTTTCCCATACATGATAATTAGGAAGAGAGCAGCTGTATACTATAAGGTTAAAAAAAAGCAAAAAAACTTTTTCATGTCATAGAGGTATGTTTTGGAATAAAAAAAAGATTATTACCTTCCAAGTTTCAATAATTCTTCCCAACCTCCTATAAACACTCATATTCTTCAACATTCAGAAAAAGCAAGCAAGAAATACATCAGTAAAATTCTCTGGCTTTGTGCTGGCAAACAATCCTGATCAGTGTAGTGTAAAAGTTAAGCTGTTGAGCTAGAACCAGGGGACCCAAATTCAAATTCATCCTTAGCCACAAAAGTCACTTGGGCAAGTCACTTTCTCTCAGCCCAACCTACTTTCCATGGTTGTCATAGAAGAGAAAAATCAGAGGAGGGTGCACTGCATGTGCCACCTGGAGCTCTTAAAGTAAAGGCAAAAGATAAACCAAACAAATAATAATAATAATAATAAAAAAAAAATAGAAAAGTTTCAGGAAGTCTGACATTTGATTTCTTTATTGAAGTTATTATATCCCTGTTCTTCAAACAGAATATTCTACAAATATTAATCAAATGAATGTATTTTTATTACTGTCCTATAATGACCTCCTCCTCCTTAGGTTTACCATAAAATGTTCTGTTGTGTTCCCAGATCCTTTTGAAGCATTCATCATTTTCTCTATTCGGCATGAGATCAGAAGAATTGACCTGCAGAAAAGAGACTACAGCCTGTTAGTTCCTGGTTTAAGAAATACAATAGCACTTGATTTTCACTTCAATCAAAGCTTACTATACTGGACAGATGTGGTAGAAGATAAAATTTACAGAGGCAAGCTTTCTGAAACTGGAGGTATGAAATGGAGTTTAGATTTTATTTTATTTTGTTTTTAATTTAAGTGGTACAGGATTCAGTTCAGGAAACAAGATGGACCACCTACGTTATGATTGGAGGGCTTTTTATTACATAAATTATAAATACGTACATAAATTGTCCTCTGAATGAGTTATATATGAAAAATTCTACATTTTGGGGTTTGGGGCTTGTTTGTGATTGAATATTTTCATCATAGCTTTTTCCTCTTTCTGTTCAACTTCTAAAGAATAACTGGGATCTTTCAAATATGTGATACTTACACAGGAAGCACCTCAGTTAGCTAAAGTCCAGATTCTTGCTACATATACACCCAGATACCGCATTTAGCACTTTTGTGCTTGTGTGTGTGGGTATGCAATAAAAGTAAATATGGCTGAGTTCATAAAGGAATGGAATCCAAGCAACTCATTTTAAACCTTCTTTTTCTAGCAGAGGAACTGCTATTAGTTATCTGAAATCTGGATGAATAATACAATAACTACATTTTCAGATAATATCAAATGATTCAGCATTTGAGATGCTTTCTTACTTGATGGAATCCATGATAGAATTAAAACCTATTAACATATATAACCTATAACAAAGGCTCAAGAATATTTTTAAAGTGGAAATTTCTGGGATATTTTAAACATGAACTAAAGAACTAGAATCTCTGATAATGCCCCATCAATTGATTCATGACCTTAAAAATGTTAAAATGGTATCAACAGATCTGAGATTACAGTTGATTCAAAATATATATAAGGTATTTAGGGTGTACTGAGCTTCTCAAAGTATGTAACTGAAAGGATGGACATTAGATTTTGCATGTGATCTATGTGTTTTGGAAAATGCTGTGTCTTCTACTAATCAAAGGGTACAGCAAGCTAGGGCAGAGATTTTGTGATGACCAGAATTTCCATCGCTAAGTAATGCAGTTGTAAAGCACAATGTCATGTGATTGCATCGCTTAGCAACAGCAATCCCCGCAGTCCCCACTGACATAATTAAGCAAAAATCATGGGTCCTCACAACTTCCTGCCGGGTTCCAAAACCAAAGTCAGGTTGTTATATAAAAGAAGGGTGTGTGTGTATATGTATCTATGTATGTATGCATGTGTGTATATATACTGTATGTCCAAAGACTTCCTATTAAATCCTTTATCCCTTCCCTCCTCCAAATGTATAAAGTCATCATTCAGCTTCTTCAGTGGCTTCATCTCGGAGTTTATAATTGAGGAGAGTATTACTCTGCTGTACTTCCCTCATTCCTTCTGACAAGCATTAAACAGATAGCATGTAAAGGTTATATTCTACAGTTTTATTTTGTTTTTTAATTCTTCTAATAAAACTTGAATTCAGAAGGATGAAATGCAGAGGACATAAATCCAAAACACCAATGAAGGTTTGTAACAGAAGGTATCTATTAGTCCTAGGCTAAATTGAATCTCCATGTTTAGAAACAGCAAGATGTTGGAAGGCAACTGTGTGGCAGAATTATAGCCATAGTGCCCTTCTTAGATGGATCCAGAAAACTTCGTTTTTGGGGGCTCTGTGTATTTTATACTGTATATCATACTCCATTTCAAGCCAAAGACATATCCTTGTCCTATTGTGTTTCTCAAATTTCCAATACATCTGTAGAATTCAGTGCAGTTTATTCCTGAAAATACAGCTACAGAATTGTTTTATTAGTCTTTAATAAATTGTTATACTAACCATGGAAACTGCAAAAATTAAATGAGCATATAGCAAGTTTGGGTGATTATTTCTTCTTTCTCTCAAATTTTTGGTGCCCTTGTAGAATAATTTGTAAAAAAATATTTTGAATATTTAACCTTATTATTTATATATATAGAGAGAGAGAGAGAGGGAGGGAGGGAGGGAGGGAGGCCAAAATCTTGCATACTGTTTGCACAGGTAACCATGTATGCAATGTTTCACCTAGGGTTCTAGTGTAACCTCCCCTCCCCCATCAGGCCCCATGTATACTGTCTTCACTCCTGCTTCTACTAGGAGTAACCTGCAGACCATGGGCCCAGGGAAGAGCAGTCTGCAAATCCTTAAAGGTAATATGTTGGGGGGGGGTCCTCTGCAAGTAGATGGCCTTGTGGAGTCATCAAATACAGGTAGTCCTTACTTACTGACTGCTTGTTCAGCAACTGTTTGAAGTTACAACAGTACTGAAATAGGAGATTTATGACTAGTCCTCAAACTTGTGGTTGTCGCACATCCCCACGGTCCTGTTATCATGATTCAGGCACTTGGCAACCTGTGCACATTTATGACAGTTGCAGCATCCCACGTTCACATGATTGCCATTTGCAACCTTCACAGCCGACTTCTGACAAGCAAAGTCACCGGCAGGAAGTCACAGTCACTTGATGTCGTACTTAATGACTGCAGCTGAAGCTGTCAGGTGCAGTCACATGATGCTTCACTTTATGATCACATTGCTTAGTGACAGAGTTGCCAGTCCCGATTGTGGCTGGTAAGTGAGGACTACATGTAGTGTTTAAAATATCAGAGAAGAATGCATAAAATCAGCCAGCAGGAGAGGAGAGATGATAGTGGAACACTTTTCATACTATGTTCTCCATGCACAGCGTGCAGGATTCTGACCAATTATCTCATTCCTAAGTGATTAGAAATAACTCATTTGGCACTGTGTAATGCATTTCAAAAGTATATTTATGTAAAAATAGAAAATGCTACTGAACCTAGTATATTATTATGATACATTTGTATGTTGTCTGTTTAGAGACTTGCTTGCTGAAAAGTAGGATAGAGATGATTTTAATAAATAATATAGTATTAACAATTTAAATATTAATGATAGTGATTCCTGTTTCACAGTAAGCATCTCAGAGTTCAAATTCATCTCAACAAGATGTATATGAAAGCTACTTTACATTTCTGAATTACTACCATAATAGTTTTGAAATTATTATGTTTATCACCTTTGTTGTAACTATAAAAGTGTTGGGTATTATAATTAGAGCAAAACCTTTGTTTATAGTATGTTCATATTTTAGTATATTAAAATATGTATCAGTTATTCAGGAGGGCTATATTCTCACTTCTTGACCATAGATAATGAAACTGTACATAAAGAGACCTTAAAAAACAAACAAACCTACTTTATACCTGTGCAAAGGTCTGTATGCCATTTTGTACATGTGTAAATCAGAAAAGAGAGAGAGAGAGAGAGAGGGAGAGAGAGAGAGAGAAAAGAACCATGGATACCTGAAAGCCCTTACTGTGTATACCAAGATCTGCTATAATTTTTAACAATTGCAGGTATGCAAATCTATGGGAAGTGGAACCACAGATGACCAGGGTGTACTTGCTTTGCTTTTTAACAAGTAAGTCATTTTCGTTTCTTGTGTAAATTTCAAAAAATCAAGATTTGTTCTAATATTTTCACAGGTGTAAGCTCTGTTGAAATTGTGGTCCAACATGGTTTAGCTACTCCAGAAGGTCTTACTGTGGACTGGATTGCTGAAAATATTTATTGGATAGATAGCAATCTGGATCAAATTGAAGTGGCTAAATTAGATGGCACACTGAGGACAACACTAATAGCAGGTGCAATGGAACATCCTAGAGCTATTGCTTTGGATCCCAGATATGGGTAATTATTCTTTATGGTTTCTTGCATTTTTTTAAATCATGGTGAGTTATTTCTTAATATCGCATTGCTTTAATATAAAAAAAGAGAAGGGGGGAAAAAAAGACATAGGAAAAAGCAGCAGAAAAAAGGAAAACAACCAAAACATATTTTAAAGAAAATCACCCCATTTTTAAATACATAGTTAAACCTTGACCATACAAAATAACAGTGATCAGTCTTTTTATTACCTTAATAGAAAGCCAAGACTTATAATGAATCCAAGACTACAAATCAGGGGCTGCGCTCCTTCCGCATTGAAGTTTGTTTGTTTGTTTGCTATTTCTCAACTTTAATAAATTCATAATTCTTTATATTAAGATAAACTGCATTTTTAAGAATATACTGTAATTCAAATGTAATTTACATTTTTAAACTAAATTGATATTTTTACATATTAACAAACATGTGGATATTAAAACAAAATGGGACAATCATGGAACAAGCTCATATCAAATAAGTAAAAGGTTTTTTTACCCATTTTACAAATCAGTACAGTATAGTGAGGATAACAGGAAAATATTTTAAAACATTTTGGGGCGTTTGATAAATGTGAAAGAAAATCTGTTATTGAATAAGTCTCATCTTAAGTTCTTAAGGAATACAAACAAAATTCTTTTAAACCTTAATCACTAATTTGTTAATATTGGATATTTGAACTCTTTATTCCAAAATTCTTGCAGATCACTAATATCCACATTACTGATATTCTTTAATTGTTTATTTAAAAAAAAAACCAGATACATGGAATCATTCAAAATACATTCTAATACTGTCAATCACTTGAAAGTATTAGATGCTGTTAATGTAAACTCAAGAGATGAATATGAATTGAATATAATGACATTTAACAAATGTAGACAATCCAAATTCTTCTGTAACAACTCAGCTTGAAAAAGTGATTGGCAATAAACTTATCTAAATAGCCCTTCTTGCTCATGACTTATACACACTCACAGGGAAAAGATTTATATGGAATTTTTGAGATGGGATTGTTCTAGAGTATGTTAGAGTTTGCTGGAAAGTGTTTGGCCCGAGAAATCAGAAAAAACACAAACCAAGCATTTCTATAAAAATAAATGTATTTACAGAAAACATAAAAACATAAACAGTTTCATATCCAGATATCCTGGATAGGCACAAAAGCTTTACAAGCCCATACACGGACAGATGCCCTGAGTAGGACGGGAAGGGAAGGCAACAAAAAGGAAGCTGAAACAAGTCCAGGCAAGCTTCCTCTAGGCAAATCAGGAGCTTTAGCTTATATGGTCATCCTTTTCACACCCAAAACTGAGGATACTTAAGTTTGACCTGTTCACCCTGCCAGAGTGATTTCTTACCATAGTAACTTAATTCCTGTAGCAGAAAACAATATACCAACACTCCCCTTTTTATGCTACAGAATGAGTTGCAGACCAATTTGTCTTCGTTAACTCTTTGCTTTCTAGAATGCCAGCCTAAGCTTGACTCAGCAAATTGAATTAAAATCCCAGAAGTGGATTTCCTGTCACTAAATCTGCATTTTCCTTTTTCAAAACCAAAACTCTGCAGTTTTTCATCTAATTTTTGGTTCCAGGATCTAGCAGCCTGTTTTAACCCATAGAATGACTTCTGCAGTTCACAGACTAGATTCTCCCCTTTTTCATAGTCAGGGGGTTGCTGCATCTATAATTTGTGGTCTAAATCACCATAGAGAAATGCAGTCTGAATGTCATAGTGGTGAACTGACATCACTTTGAGTGCAGCAATTTTTAACAGTAATCTAATTGATTCACCTTTAGTAACTGGTGCAAAAGTCTTGTCAAAGTCTAAATCTTTCCTTTGAGTGAACTACCAAACACTCTAAGATGGTTTACCTTTGGTTTCACACCATAAAACAAATGCAGTGGAGCGTCCTGAATCACAGAATGATACAGTCTGTTTTGCACATAACAGGCAGTAGATATTGATTCTGCTCAAAATTTAAAAGATAAATTGGAATCTTTAAGCATGTGTTCCATTGATTCTTGCAAGGTTCTGCCCTTTCTTTCAGCAACACCATTTTGCTGAGGGGTGTAAGGGTTAGAGATAATTTGTTCTATCCCCTTGTCTGCTAGGAACCTTTTAAAATTGTGAGAAAGGTACTCTCCTCCTCTATCACATTGGAGTGCAGATACGGGCCTTGGGAATTTTCCATTTGCCCATGTCACAAAACTTTTAAATTTTCCAAATGCCTCATCTTTATGTTTTAAGTTGTAGATAAATGTGTACCTTGAGAAATCATCAGTGATGGTCATTGCATACCTTGCTTGTCCAAGACTTGGAGCAAAAGGACCAATAATGTCAGAGTGTACAATTTCTAGAGGTCTGGTTGTAACTCTGTCACTGTGCTTACTCACAGGAGCTTTTTGTGTTTTGCACTCTTTGCAAACTACACAGTCTAAGTATTTGTCACAGGGTTTTATCTTTAGGTCAGCACACAGCTGTGGCATTTGTGCTATATACTTGAAATTAGCATGACCAAATCTTCTATGCATCAGGTGTACACATTGGTCATGATATGGAGTGTTGCCAACTGCAACCTTGCAGCTTGGCTTCCTTGCATTTTGCACAATGTACAAGGAGTCTTTTAACATACCAATAGCACAATTTCCCATTTTTATGTATCTCACAACCATTTTTCTTAAATGTTATGACCTACCCTGCTGCAGCTAATTGTGCCACAGATTAAAAGTTGGACTGTAGATTTGGAACATACAACACACCTTTCACAGTTTCTCCCAAGCAGGATAAATACATGTCACCTTGTCCCATAATTTTGGTCACAGACCCATCAGCCAAAGATACACTTTGTCTGTCTGTTTTAGACAGTGACACAAAACAGCTTTTACAATTATATAAATGTCAGTTGGCCCCAGAATCTAACACCCATACATCAGAATTACCCTTCTCAGCAACCTGTGCAATTTGGGTTGTCTGAAGAGCCTTCTTCTGTGTTGCCCTTGTGTTCTTCTCTGTCTTTCTACTCTTGGGTCTCAAGGCACAGTCTTTCTGTAAATGTCTAGCTGAACCATAATTGAAGCATCAGTGGCTGGCTAGTGCTGTTGCTTCAGCTTCATTCTTCTTCCTTTCCCATGTTTTCTGGTGCTGTAGCTTTCCAGAAGAGATGGTGGGGGGGATCTTTCCTCTCTCTTCTCCCATTCAGCAAGTAAGTGCTGCATTACATATGATGGGGTGAAGTCTGCTTCAGGCATAGCCTCTAGGGTACAAATCAGCGTGTCCCACGTTTCATTCAATGAGGACAGCAGGATATAGGATTGTGTGAGAGATGCAAATTCCATATCTCTCCCCTGCAACTCAACAAACAGCTGCTGAATATGATGCAGGTGCTCAGGAAGGCTATCTCCTTCTGCTAGGTAAGCTTTGTACAGCTTTTTAGTCAGGGTAACTTAACTCCCTGCTGTTGCCTTTACATACAAGTCTCTGAAAGTGTCCCAAAGTTGCTTTGCAGACTGCATGCCTCGCACGTGGACTAGCTGATTGTCCTCAACTCCCAGAATAATGGTGGCTCTAGCCCGCTCATCCTGTCTCAGCCATTCAGCACTGGGATTTTGGGGTTTTTCTCACCAATAGGGATCCAAAGATTCTCTCTGTGAAGATACATTTCCATCTTCAGAGCCCAATTCAGATAGTTGGTCTCTGACAGGCACTCAAGAGGCATCACTGAGGGCTGGGAGGCAGCCATGGCTTCTTCCTTCTTTTGCAAGTCACCTCAGCTGGCTTCTTCATCCTGTAGACCAGCAGTGGCTGGAAAATCTCCAGGTGGCTCCAAAGAAAATCTTCACAGGTCTTTGCTACCTGCCTTTAAAATGTGCATGAGGTGTGGAGCTGATCTCTCTGCTCTCCCTGGGGGTTTACTGGGCCCATAACCTGTTAGGGTTTGCTGGAAAGCATTTGGCCCAAGAGATCAGAAAACACACACACCAGCCATTTCTATAAAAATAAATGTATTTACAGAAAACATAAAAACAAACAGTTTCATATCCAGATATCCTGGATAGGCACAAAAGCTTTACAAGCTCATACACGTACAAGTGCTCTGAGTAGGACTGGAAGAGAAGGCAACAAAAAGGAAACTGAAACAAGTCCAGGCAAGCTTCCTCTAGGCAAATCAGGAGCTTTAGCTTATATGGTCATTCTTTTCACACCCAAAACTGAGGATACTTAAGTTTGACCTGTTCACCCTGTCAGAGTGATTTGTTACCATAGTAACTTAATTCCTGTAGCAGAAAACAATATACCAACAGAGTATACATTTGAAATGTGAAAAGGTCAAAATTATATTTCATCCAAGCACGTAGCAAACATGCCATGCAGCCTTTAAAGGCAGAAACATAATACAATACAAAACACAATATCCAATAAATAAACAAATAATTATGTGCCCAGTTAGAAACACGATACATGATAATATCCAATATTATCATGTATCGTGTTTCTAACTGGGCACATAATTATTTGTTTATTTATTCATTCATGCATTCACATGTGTTCCATAGAAAAACTGAAGTCAATGTATATGGCTATTGATAAAGCTGAAAGTTAGGACAATTTAAAACGTGACAGCCATAATTTACATTTTCAGGAGATGGGTGTTGTCAATAGATAAGGACCCTCTACTATGAGTGCACACATTTTGTAGGGTCCTTATTCTGTGAAGCAAAACTGATGGTGGAGATGTGCTACACTCTCCTATTTCCTTGCTGTCACTGACTTTGGACCTGTAGAGGTCAATGTGCCAGGAATGGAGCTAGCATGCTGTCATCTCAGTACCCCTTTGAATGGGATAGACCTAACTACTGAACAACATTAGAACTCCTCTGATACTTACCTGGGAGTAAGAGCCACTCACGTCAGTGGGACTTATGCAACAGCAAGAGTGTTGCTGAACCAAGCACTTATATATGTTGAGGTTTCCACAGTTGCTGTCCCTTTCCCTTCCCAGCCATCTCCCTACCTCTTCTTCCTCCTTTGCTTTTTCTGAGGGATGGAGGAAGGGATTGTGTGTCAGTATATATATTATGGTGCATTTGTGTGAGAGAGTGATTTATGTGTGGAAAAAAACATGGTTTCTATGGATTCAGGGCCTTGTTTTACAGCAGTTAAGGTTATTCAATACTTTTTTGTTTAATATTTATTTTTGTACTGGCTCTGTTCCTTTTTGGAGGATGCCTATGGCTAGTAGGTCCATATATACATGGATATACATAC
This sequence comes from Candoia aspera, assembly GCF_035149785.1. Taxonomy (NCBI): domain Eukaryota; kingdom Metazoa; phylum Chordata; class Lepidosauria; order Squamata; family Candoiidae; genus Candoia; species Candoia aspera. Next base: position 209,462,033 of record NC_086153.1, read on the forward strand.
AGGTACTTAGACTGGTGGGTGGGGGGGATTTCCAGGTTTAGTTTCAAGCTAAACCTGGCAAGCTAAGGTTGACAAGGTAGGGAACTATGCATTACAAATTATTTTTGTTTATAGTTATATTCATTTTCTCTTATCTTTATTTTTATTCTATTTCCCCCCCCCCCCTAAGGATTCAAAGTTATTTTCCTTTTCAGTAAATACCATATATATGTTTAATGCAACATGTTAGTCAAGTTATGTATGTTATTTAACCAGAACAATTAGATAGTGGAGCTAGTGTTTATGTCTGGTTCTCCCTTCTGCCTTTTTTTACAGCTACACAAAAGTGAGAGATTTCTTGAGTCCTTTGCACTATATAAGAAGGAATTAGGTGTTGATTTCCATGGGAAATTAAGTAATTAATTTATAAGATTTGCCACTTTTATGGTCAAGCTATTCTTCTTATAGATTTATAACATGATCTGTATTCAGACTAATTACCAAAGGTGATGAAATTACCTGTCCATTTACCAGTAATTTGTATATTATCATATCACTATTGTGTGCTATGTATATGGAAAGGTGAAAGGTGAAAGGTCCCCTATGTAAGCACCGAGTCATGTCTGACCCTTTGTGGGGATGCCATTTTTGCAACATTTTCTTGGCAGACTAGAGCGGGGTGGTTTGCCATTGCCTTCCCCAGCTGTCACCTTCCCCAGCAAGCTGGGTACTCATTTTACTGACCTTGGAAGGATGGAAGGCTGAGTTGACCTGAGCCGGCTACCTGAGAATCCAGCTTCCACTGGGATTGAACTCGGGTCATGGGGGGAGTTTCAGTTGCAATATTGCCGCCTACCACTCTGCGCCACACGAGGCTCTCCAGCTATATATATAGTCAGTTAATATAGATTATGACTGAACATCATTTACATTTAACACTGGATTATAAAATATTGGTCTCTTTTTTTTTTTAACACATACAATATTCTGAGAAAATATAAGGACATGTTAGAGGGAGAAAGGTTGGACTGTAAGTCTGGTAAACCTTAAAATCTGCCAGATTAGGTGTACAATATTAATTTAAAGAAAAGCAAAAACAACTTTCTTCTATATTTATACTAAAGTAAGATGTGATTATAGTAATTTTTAATGGTGCATCAGAAACCAAAAATGAGAACAGAAGTTGTTGTTTCTTATTTAAATAAGTCTGAAAAACCCTATGCCATTGCTTCAAATTTCAGTCAAGGTTGGTAAATAGAAATGTAGGGCATCTGCACCAGACTGAGACAAATACAATTTCTTTTGTTGAACATATTGTCAACACATTTTTTATTTATTATATTTAGTGGAGTTATATGGCTGCCCACCTCACGTACATGATTGTGGGTGGCTCACAATATAATAAATAAATAAATACATACATACATACATACATATGCAGAAGATATAAAACCCATAGAAGCTGGGGGGAAAAAAAAAAAAACGACAAAGGCACGGTCCAACACTCTAACCAAGCAGCAGGCTCTGTCTCACACCAGGGGTCCAAGGTTCGAGCACAAAGCAATGTTTCCAGAGCCTTATGGAAGGCCATCTGGGATGGGGCCAATCTGATCTCTGGAGGGATAGTTTTCTAGAGGTGCCTCAACAGAAAAGTCTCTTTTCCTGGGACCCGCAAGCCAACACTCCTTAGCTGACAGGACCCAGAGCATGTCCCTCCTGCCAGACTGCATGGGATGGGTAGAAACAATGCCAAGCCATGAGGACTTTAAAGGTGACACCCAGCACCTTGATTTACACCCAGAAGCACCCTGGTAGTTAATGCAGCTCGAGAATATCCAATTCTCCCCAATTATTTCTGCTATTAGTAGGGAATGGGGTGCATTTTCATCAGTTTATATTGGGAAACTCCTTTGCCTACTGAACTTTTTGCTTTGGGGGGGGGGGATATCAATCTTTTCTGGATTAAGCCTCATCTAGTTCACACTAGAGTGTTTTTTTTTTTACCATATCCAGGCAACAGTTAAAATATTATATTGATTCTGGCATCAGCTGAAAAAGATACATGGCACTGAGTATTATTTGTATATGATGAGAGGCTAAATGGGATAATATCTCACAGCAGCTTTGCCTAAATGGTAAAAAGTATGCGAAGATGTTCAGAGCCTAAAGAATGCCAAAGACAAAACTGCTGAAGAGTGATCCTTGAACACACACCTTCTCAAAACATTCAGAGCACTTTCACGTGGCACTATTTCTACTCCCCAATTCCTCTAAACCATTTTGAACCATTCTACAATCACCTTCACTCCTGCAGACCTCAGAACACAGAGAACAGAGTGGAAATACTGTGAGCCAATCTGTGCTGTCCTTCAAAGAATGCAGGGAAAGTCATTCAATCAGTGTTTTGTCCCAAGCTGCTAGAACAACAAATCATTCTTCATACATACACACTCTCCATGCAAAAAGGAAATGAATTGCTAGCACCCCATTCACATTTTCGGTGCATATTATATGCTTTTGTCTGGTCATTTTTTAAAGTCTGCAATGGATAGAGCTGCCCTGCTGCCAAGCTGTCAGTCCAACTGTACTGAAAATTCTGTTGAGAGCTAAGAATATAGCAATTTTGCAATCAGAAACTTTTCTGAAGGCTCAAACTATGGCTGTAGGCTATAGTAGCAGCTGAAATACAGGAGGAAATAGGGGTGGTACATTTGAATAAATGTACTAGAAATAGGATGAAGAAGCTTACCAGTGTCAGAAGTTGACACTGGCACAACCAATATTTCCTGACATACATAAATATACATAAAAGGAGATAAATTGTTAACACTCCCTACTCATTTGACTACTGGGGTTAAAGCAGCCTTACCCTTTACATACCCCACTGCTGAAGAGAAGCAGAAGCCTTATCATTTTTACCTTATTCCCTTCACCTGGGCTATTGTGTACAATGGGACCTGTTGCAAGGATCTACAAGAGTAAAATAGACCAGATCAATCTATGCTGAATTTTAAATTGCTATCAGCAGAGCGCTTCCATCCTGAATTAGCCAGTTGTGTGCTAAAACATCTTGAGTTGTTCCTGTGAAGTGGTACCTGTGAAGTCAGCAAGTAATATTTCCCCTTTGAGACATATGAACAGAATGCAATGACAGCTGAAGACTGACATATGGGAAACAAGGTGAGGTAACAGTTCCCTCCAATAGGAAAAAAAGGCCATCAAGCTCTTCACCACTGATTTTTTTTCCTAAATTGCATTATACTGGACGTGTGTGACAGCATAGAACACAAAGCTTTGGAAGTAACTTTGAAGAAGTACAAAGTACTGGAAAAAACTGGAACCTTTCTATGTTTTACACTGGACAAGTTTGTGTATATAGAAAGATGTCTGACTTAACCAGCAGAAATACTGTACATTCCACTTGGCATAGATAAACCACAATGGCTATTTCTCTCACAAAACTTAAATAAACCTGACTGAAAAGCTTCCAGATAATCAATTGTACTTCTCCTTGGGGGCAAAAAACCCTAAAAACCTGGATTAGCTATTATTATCAAAGGTAGTGGGTGCTGCTGCTGCTGCTTTCTTTTTTTTTTTTAATACGAATCAAGATCTTAACATCCTTTAGAAAAGGCAGAACATGGGCTTCTTTCCTGGAGGAATTTATATTTTCCACCAGCCAATCCACCACACTTCCTCTGGCAGCTTTTATGAGCCAGGGGTGAATGGGTCTAAGAAGCAACTGATTAACCTCACTTCTACAAGGCAAAACAAACAAGCTCTTCTATAAGCACTGGAGACATGGTTTAAGTAAGCATTCGCTAATTTATTTTTTAACCTAGAGTTCAAGTAGGGTACATGCAACAGATAATAGCAGTGTTTTGCAAGCTACTTATGGCAAACTTGAGATAGTTTATTTAACTACACTACAGAAGAAAATGTAATATCCAGTAAATCACCTGAAATAACTCCACTGGATAACTTTGTGCTAGTGTAATGGAGGCAGAGAACCAAGACTTCCTCATTGCCACAGAATAGGTCTAACACGGACTTTAACACATGTCTGTTTAGATTCAGACTGTGTTTTTCTCCAGTGTTACTTAGTTTATGGTGTTTAATTAAAGTTCCTCATTAAGAGGCTAGCATTCTGTGTCTCAACAGAGGACTCTAAGGAATCATCTTCACAAATGCCATCGCCATTCCATAAATCAATTATGATGAATTCTAGTTGTAGGAAATTCCCTCAATATATTTCATAATTGTTGGGATTGACCACTTTAGTACTATCCCTGCAGAACTTAAGGGAATTTCTAAATCTAAACCTAAAATCAATCAATCTCTCCATAATAGAGGTGTTTTTCTTCAAATTGTATAACATTCAAATTAGCTTCATTCTAGCAACTTAAAATATTGTTTGAACTTTTTTTATTATTATTAAACTGAATTACTAATATAAATATATGTTTGTGATTAGTATAGTTTCACTGTAGCAGAAAATTATGGAAATAACATTGTTAGCAAAATAGCAACATGGGATATATATCCTTTCAATATTATTTATTGTGTTGTTGCATATGAGATGGGTGGTAGAGAAATATGACAACTAAATACCTAAATAAATTTAGTTTAAAAAATTGATATGGCTGCCCATCTTGAGAAACAACTCTGGACTAACAGTGCTAAGTGGCTAAAAATGGTGCTTCTTTCTAAAATATTGATAATTTAAATTGCTCCCCTTATTAATATGTTTCTCTTTGTATCATTCAGAATTCTGTTTTGGACAGACTGGGATGCTAATTTTCCTCGCATTGAATCTGCTTCCATGAGTGGAGCAGGAAGAAAGATCATATATAAAGACATGGATAGTGGAGCATGGCCTAATGGTCTTACAGTTGATCATTTTGAAAAACGAATAGTTTGGACAGATGCTAGGTAAAATATGTGTGTGTGTGTTTGTGTGTGGTGTGTGAGAGAGAATATATATTTCTCTTATAATGTATTTTTTGAATACATTACAGTGGGTAGAAAATACTGTTTGGTTCATATTTTAATAAACGCCTTAATATTGTAATTGCCACAACAACACGTAAGTCAGAAAAGCTTATATACGTTTTTTAAATCATTGTGTTGCACATCTTTGTACAACAACAAAAATGCATTTACTGTATTTGGAAAAATGCACATGAAAATGTATGCATAGTTTATGTAGAATTTAAATAAATCTGCAAAATTATGAGGAAAAGTATAAGAAAAGTATAACCACATAAAATGACCAGAACAATCATTTTTCATATTCCTGAAAATATTTTACGTCCATGAAAAATGAGAAGGACAACATTAATTTAAAAAAGGAGCAAGAGCTATTGATTGCCATGGAAAGTGGGGGAGAAAGTTGGATACTTAAGGAAAAATTGGAGTGCATAAACAGTGGTTCTGGATTTAGTTATATTTTCTGTTTTTATTTCTTTAAAATATTAAAACCATTACATTCAAAGGATCTCATGGCTCCCAATCCTGTAAAAATGGGATTTAAATTCTAAAAGTAAGTAAAATAATAAACTGATATGCAACAGGAAAAGACATTTAATAATGACAAGGAAGCATTCAAGAGACAAAAAAGGCTTGGTCAGGCTGTGGATGCTAAGTCAAATTCAAATTCAAATTATTTTATAATCTCAGACCATAAATACCAGTACAAAATTGAACACCAGTACAAAGTTTAAAATTTAAGAAAAAAGAAAAAAGAACAAACTTGAAACAATAAGGAGAAGAAAATATCAACTGACTTCTGCTAGCCATAGCTGTTGCTGGAAACATGGCAGCCTTTATAGTGGTTGTCCACATTTCATCTTGCAGAAGGAAGGTTGATCAGGGAGATAACTAAAATTTCTGACAGTTGGATTTATGAGTGCCAGATACCATTGGTGGTACAATGGGCAGTGCAACAATACATCGATTACTGACTTAACCTTTGTATCTGGGCAAACATGCAGACAGCTCTTGTATGGGAGACTAGTATATTGCATTATAATCCCGTAATAGGTAGTGTGCCAATTAAAGCCAAAGTAAAAGAATATCCTATGTAGAACATGTAAGATGTTATACAGATGGCTAGGAATTGTCCATAGAGAACCTGCAATTGCACCATAATCAGGGTGGTGATTTTAGCCCTGCCATTTTGTAGGTCTGAATCCCAAATCCTATGTTTAATTTTAATTAAAGCTTTATCTGATCAACTGACAATATTGCCAGGTATCTACAATATGCCAGATCAGAATCAATTTGCCTCTTCAGGGATCCAGTAGGGTGAGGTGACACAAAGGCTCACCCCAAGAGATTTGTTTCAACCAAAATCTGAGACAGCAAAGTCTCAGGTGGGCCCCAAGACAACTGCAACCAAGCTCCAACCAAACAAGGGCATCTGCAACTAAGCAAGGGACACGAAGTATGGCTTTCAGAAACTTAGACTGAACTGTTTCTAAAATAGGAGCATCTTTATAAACACAAAGTTGTGCATCATATAGCAACAATCCAAAATCTTTGCTTTATATAATTTTATTGCTACAGGAATTTAATTATTGTCTTGATGAGTGGTATACTTTAGGATTGTATGAGAAACAGTTGATTATTCCAGTGGGTAAGGGGTTGGAAGTGGATGCCTAGGTACTTGAAGTTCTTAATCTCATCAGTTGGTCTTTTGTTAAATTCCCATTTTACAAGGGATTTAAAGTGCATTATACAGAAAACCAGAACCTTAGTTTTTTGAGTAATTAATTTCAAGAAATTCCCCAGAACAGCAAAACACTAATGCAGGTAGGCATCTATGAAGGTCCACCTAAAATAGGATGATGGTCAAGTGTTGGAGGGTGAAATTCTAGTTTCGAAAGGGCTGCAATTATGTCACTTATATAGAAGTTCAACAATAAAAGAGCAAGAATATAGGCTTAATTCGCTCCTCTGAGGATAAGGAGGAGATAGTTGGAACCCCATTACAATTGCCTCTAATTTGCATTTTAGTATTTTGATGAACAAAATTATCAACCTGAAAAAGTGATGATTGATGACCTAAAGTTGGTACAATTGAACAAATCTATAAAACCAGACAAAATTACAGCACAGAGTATCATTACTATAACAGTAGTAACAATAGTACAATAAACAGCACGTAGATCATAGTGAATGTTTGGCACTTTCAAGAAGGAATCCCTGTTTGATCTTAGTTATTGGGGAGATACATAAGAGATAAAGCGAATCCATCAGATATCCATGTCTCAAACTATACAGGGCTTTATATGTCAGTTCAAGTCTGCTGAACTGTATTTATTTATTTATCAAATTTATTATTCAAATTTCTATCACTGCCCATCTCCCCTCAAAAAGGGGGACTCTGGACAGTTTACAATAAAATTAACCATTTAAAACCATCCATGTATTAATTACCAAACAAACAACCAAGTAGTAAAATAATAGATATAAATATAAAATCCAAGTGGCAGGGATTACATTTGAGAGGGAGAACTCTACGACACCAGCCACCCCCAGGAAGAGCTGTTGCCCTTCCCATCTGAGGCAAGGCGGCAGAACCAGGTCTTCAAACCCTTCCAGAAGGTCAGGAGTGAAGGGGCCTGCCTCACCTCTGGGGGCAGAATGTTCCAAAGATAGCATAGTAGAAACTCACCTCTTGGTAGCATAGTAGCAACTACTGCAACTCCTTTCAAACAGGTCTAATGTTTTTACAACAAGCTTATATTTATTTATTTAATCAATTCATATGGCTTCCCATTCACAAGAGTAACTCTGGGTGGCCAGCAAGATATTAAAACAGTCATCAGAAAAATCAAAATCATACAATCCAGCCATCAAACCACCTTATACCATCTCCCAAGATGGGAACATATAACATCCTAGTCTGAATGCCCAAAGGGAAAAGAAACACATTTTTTTAATACCTTAGAAAAGGCTTTCAGGTCAAGCCAATCATTTTCAGGGGAGATCTTTCCATAAAAGGCACACTTCCTAGGTATAGCCAGATGATATTGATCAGAGAAATAACCTTTTAGTAACTTAGTTAAAGCATTTTGCTCTAGCTGCATCTTCCAAATCAGGGATCCCCAAATTCTTCAGCTCATTGACTCCTTCATGATGTTTCAGATTGTTCATTGACCCCCAAATAATTTAAAATAATTTAATAAACACTACTTTAATAGTACTACAAATAATATTAAAATAATAACAACAACAACATCAACCCCTTGGGTAGTCCTGTTGACCCTTGGGGATCAATATTGACCACTTTGGGAAATCTATTCCAAATCAACCTACTATTTATAGATAATATAAACACATAATTACAGCATACAAGGACACTTTTCAGATATTTAGCACATGCAATTAAGTTATGCCTTACTGATTGGAAGCAACTTTGCAGGTTTTCAGATTAAGGTCTTCTGATTGCTAGTTGCAGAGGTAAGGATTGAACCTGAGACTTTTTGCATGTAAATCAGATAGTACTATCCTTTAAAAAATCAAATGAAGTTGCTTTATTCATTTGTTTAATTTTCCAAGAAATAGATTATAGCTGCATTAAGCACAATTTCAAGAGTGTGTTTCGGCTGTTTTTCAGGTCAGATGCTATTTATTCAGCGCTGTATGATGGAACTGGCATGATTGAAATTATACGAGGGCATGAATATCTTTCTCACCCCTTTGCTGTCTCTTTGTTTGGGAGTGAAGTATATTGGACAGACTGGAGGACAAACACATTATCTAAAGCAAATAAATGGACAGGCCAAAATGTTAGTGTGATACAAAAAACCAGTGCACAGCCTTTTGATCTTCAAATTTATCATCCAAGTCGTCAACCCAAAGGTAAAGTAATAATTTTAATTGAAGTGTTAGTTGCAGCCTTTGTATTTATATTCAGCCTCAGTGTTAAGTAGCAGAATATGAATGGGAATATTTGTGTGTGTGTGTGTCTGTGTGTGTGTGAGAGAGAGAGAGAGAGAGAGAAGGAGTATGTGTGTAACTAGGTGAGAAATCTGACCTTTTGTATTTATCAATAAATATTTCTCTGAATGCCAGTTTATATTTTCTGTTCTATGATGCTTATACAGATAAAATGACAATTTTTCAACACTGTGATTCCCTAAATTACATTTTAAAACATAGTAATATAAAGATCACTAAACAAAGCATGGAATTAATTGCCTTTTGCTTTTCAGAAGAATTACCAGTCATTAGTTGTTAAGGAGATGCTTTAATTTGGGGTCAGGATGATAATAAAAATTGTGTTTGCATATCATACACTACACTGATTTTGGAACCGTTCTGAAAGGTTATTATTTTTAATAAGTATTGTAGTCAGGTTAAATATTAACAGCTGCTCCCCCCTCCACCCCCAATGTCATGGTGAGTAAGATCTAGAATTGTAGGAAAACACAATCTGACTTTGGAGGGTTCTGGTAGGGGAAATTACAAAAACTTTTCTGTTTTTTTCACCCTGCTGCTGGTTTAAGTAGTATAGTTGCATTACTGCAAAGGTATATCTTAATGTTTTCACTGAATTACCAAAGGTAATACTGTACATAGTATTAACTGTTCTGCAACAAAGTATTTAGGGCTGCATGGGACATCAGTAGAAATTGTTATTTTCTTCATTAAAACTCAAAATTATTTAACTTTATTTGTTGTTGTATACATTTATATTATGCACACAGACATTCACAATTGTGAAAGTACACATGTTGAATATATAATGGTGTGCTTCAGAAATCCTCTTTGTGTGGCTTGCTTTGATGTTTTGTTTATTTAGTTTTAGCTGTAAAAAAGAAAAATATAATGACAACATATGCTAAAAATAGAGAAGAAAGCCTTGAACTGCAAAAAAAAAAAAAAGTATTGAACTCAATACTTCAGTTTCAGGAATCTAAGACAGCACTTGTTAGGAATAACCGGTTTAGGTCTCTGGTTAAATACAATGTATCTATTGGACTAAATTTCAGTTAGTCTCTGTATCAAATAGATTAGGCTTATATGAATGTTACAAATGTTCAGTTGTTAGTTGTTAGTTAATTCCATCTAAGTTTTGTAAACACTTTTGAAAACAGCAAGAAAAAGCAAACATTTACAAGCAATAACATTTATGATACATTTCTCTTATAACTGTATTTGTTTTCATCAGTTTTGACGAAAACATAACGTTAGGTAAAGGTAAAGGTAAAGGTTTCCCTCGACATTAAGTCCAGTCGTGTCCGACTCTAGGGGGCAGTGCTCATCTCCGTTTCAAAGCCAAGAGCTGGCGTTTGTCCATAGACCCTTCCGTGGTCATGTGGCCAGCATGACTACACGGAACGCCGTTACATGCCCGCCGAAGCGGTACCTATTAATCTACTCACATTTGCATGTTTTCGAACTGCTAGGTTTGGCAGGAGCTGGGACTAGCAACGGGAGCTCACCCCAACATAACGTTAGCAATCATTATATCAGAAATCCTACAAATAACACAATATAAACATATAATATGTTACAGGTATGTGTGCTTACAGTGTGTATCCTCCATTATGCTATATGTCAATAGTAAAGTTCAGAACAACTTAAATGTAGTCTCTCTATCCTTTTATATTTATCTTAATCTTGGTCATAGTAGCTGCAGTGGGCCTTTCATTGATGAACATTAAACAAGTTATATAAACATCCTAGAATGATTACATAACTAGATGATTTATAGATAAATTTGGGACATCATAGAAGATAACTCTGTTAATTGATTATTCAGGAGGTTTACTTTACTTTATTTATTTATCAGATTTATATAGTTGCCTACCTCACAAACATAACTCTGGTGGTGTACAATAAACAGGTTTAACAGTCAGTTAAAACAACAATTAAAAACAACGGTTAAAAACAGACACAAATACAAAATAAAATAAAAATAAGGCCACAGGGGAATGGACCAGCATCCTATATATAGGGTAAACAACTTGCAGGCTCCCAATTTTTCTGGGATCCCCAAGCCTGCTGGGAAAAAAAAAAAAAAAAGTTTTCAGGGATTTCCTAAATGCCAGTAGGGTCAAGGCTAATCTCACCTTGCGGGGAATGATGTTCCAAAGGGTGCCATGGCAGAAAAGGCCCACCTTCTGGGTCCCGTCAGATGCAACTCTTTAGCAGACAGGACCTGTAACATGCCCCTCCTGCTGGACCAATGGGATGGTTAGATGTGACAGTCCCTCAAATAACCTGGCCCCAAGGTCAGAACAAGCACCTTGAATTGAACCTGGAAGCAAACTGGCAACCAATGCAGCTTGCAGAGCAGAGGTGTAACATATGCTATTCTAGGAGCACACCAACTGCCTGCACCACCACATTTTGTACCAACTGAAGCTTCTGAATGATCTTCAAGGGCCCCATGTAGGGTGTGTTACAACAGTCCATTTGAGAGTGACCAGGGCATGGGTAACTGTGAGCAGAGCTCATGATCCAGGAATAAGCACAACAAGGTAGGCCATAATAGCAGTTCTCACCCATTTATAATTATATTATAATTATATATAATATAATTATATATTCCCCGGTGCAATATAGCATGTTCCCAGTAATAGGTGAGATTAAAAGGAGAAATAAAGTCTTCTGTAAAAGGAGAAATGCAACAATATACGTTTCAGTGGCTTAATTTAACTCTTGCTCTTGCTGTAAAAGTGCTGCTCAAAAATTGCTGATGGCATAGTCTTGCCAGAATAAAAATTCAAGGTTGTTTTGATATAATGATATGGGTCAGATAGTCTGCCTTTTAAAACCTTTTCTTATCACCCAATGAAGGGAATATTTTAGGTGAGTTCTCAAGTTTCTTTGCAGATTCATATAACAAATTTATTAAGTCTTTAATCACCCTAGGAAAACTGCAGAGATGGAGCTCTTCCAATATGGCTGCCTTTTTAGTTATCTTCCAGAACTAGTGAATTTAGTCAGCAGGGAGAAAATAAGTTATAGCCAAAGTTTAAAACAATATGTTCACACTCTGACCTGTATTATTATTAATGTATTTCTAAATACAATGCAACATTGAGCAAACATCTAAGAACCAACAAGATTGATTGTAAGGATTTAGACTGAACAATCTCTAATTAACCTTAATCTGACTGCATAGTAAAGAGCCACAAAGCAGCTACGTTTCAGAAAATTTTAAAAAGTTCATGGTAAAAAATTGGCAACAAATTTTCAGCTGAATATTTCTAAAAAAAAATTCAGCTGAACATTTGTGTGTGTGTTTCATAGATCACACAAACCTTGAGGTATTTGAAATCACCTGTTCACTCTGATAAGCTACCTGTTTTCTCATCTGTATAGTTTAGCTCTCTTAGGATTGAAGCTTCATTTTTAAAATAATTAATACAAATTAATATTAATTTGTATTAGATAGTGAGTACTCAGTCCAATTGAGTTAGTATAGAATATTGCCAGATCATCTGCTCATAGAAGTAGAGCGAGAATACTTTTGGCTAAAGTTGTGCGATGGAAAACCAGATTAGTGAGGGCTTTTAAATACAGAATTAATATAAAAGTTTAATAACAGGTGAATCAATGAACATTTCTATTTCATACCCTTCTGAGCTGGGAATGAGATCTTTCCTGAAAAATGACCTTGTAGTAGCAACTTTATCCTTTATAATTCACTTTTATTTGAGTAAAATAAAACACTGATTTACCCACTATTCCTCTAGCTTCATCCATAGCCTTTCTCAAGGTAACATATCAATTTGAAATTGACAAAGGCCAAATATAAATATCTTTTAGATCTGACTGTAGTTCTCTATACGATGGCAATATCAAGTAATTACAGGTAGTCTTCACTTAATGATGGTAATTGAGCCCAGAATTTCTGTCACTAAGCCATGCGGTTGTAAAGTGAGATGGCATTGCTTAGCAACGGCAACCCTGGCAATTCCCTTTGCCATTGTTAAGTTAATTTTACCCATCGTTAGCCTGGGCACCCACCCCAATCCAAGCCATTCCAGACTTCGTTCCTCCCAGCCCCAAACACTGCCTTCAACTCCCCCCCACCTGCCTATCTACCCCCCATCTCTGCCTTTTTGAAAGCCTTGCACCCTGCCTTGCAGGGTGGGAAGCACAGTCATGCTGTGCGAAACCACCAGTGCCACCTGCGTGGTGCCACAGTACCTGCCCATGCCAAGCCAAGCCACTGCCCTCCCGTGCCAGCCACTCACCCACCTGTACCATGCCAGCCACTTGCCCACCCGTGTGGTGCCATCCACTCACCTGCCTGTGCCAAGCCAGCCACTCACCTGCCCACACCAAACCAAGCCACCCACCCATGCCAAGCCAAGCCACACGTCCACACTGCGTGAAGCCACCATAGTAAGCTCCAGCCTCCCCAGCCTTCATTCGTTCACCCAGCTGCCTCCTCTCCCAGTTCCCCACACCTGCCTTTTGACTTTTTTGCCCAGCTGCAGAAGTGCCTTTCTGCTTTTGCTGAGTACTTTTCAATGAATGTTTCCTCCACTTTGCTCCCTTCAGAACATTGTTTTTGGAAGCTTATGCTATCTTCTCAGAGCCTTTGGAAAGCTGTCTTGGTGTGGGTAGGTGAGTGGCTGGCTTGGCGCAGGTGGGCGGGCGAGTGGCTGGCTTGGCACAGGTGGGTGAGTGGCTGGCGTGGTGTGGGCGGTGGCTTGGCGTGGCATGGGTGGGTTGCTGGTGCAGTGTGGGTGGGTGAGTGGCTGGCGCAGGCAGGCAGTGGCTTGGCATGGGTGGGTGGTTGGCGCAGTGTGGGTGGGTGGCTGGTGCAGCACCATGCAGGTGGAATCTTTATTGCAGACAAGAATGAAACCATACAAACAGTTGATTGCCAACTACTAGGGACGCTACTTTTATGCTTACCGTATTTTAAATTTTCTAATGGTATGTGGGAATGACCTTGGAGTCAGGAGGAAGAGTTGCAGCCTAAACAACCATTGTGCAAAATGTAACTCAGCCCACAGAAGGAAAAAAGGGGGTGGGAAGCACTTCAGAAGGGAACCTCCCTAGTTTCCTGGAAAGTAAATGTAAATGAAGGGAGAAGGGCTTTCAAATTTGCAAGATTCTGTGACTGTAACCTTACAATGAAGGTAGGATTAGTACTCATGATTGTGCTTCTTGTCTGTATTACCTTGAAGGGTTGAAAAAATGATATTTTCTTCCCTCCTGTCCTTCCTTGAATTAATGGATTTGTGGCATGGGGCTTATTGGTCTTGAAGCTAAGAGATTTTCATTTCTGTCCTGAAAACCACTGACTCCCCCTGAACCCTTACAGAGTGTTAACCCAGTCTCAATTGCAGAAGAAAACACCAAATAACAATACAGACCCTTGAAGACCTGGCATTGCTGATCAACATGAAGAAGAGCATCCTCCAACCACTGTTGATGATACAACACCTAGGCACAGTCCTGGATACAGAAAAAAGTACAATTTTCTTGCCAAAGGGATTCACTTCAAAGATCCAGCTGACCAGATGTCCTAATGCCAGTCTTCAGGGCCAGATGATCACCTGTACGGATTCAGTACCATGGGAGAGATTCCACTCACATCCTTCCAATGGATTCTCTTCCCCTTCCAAGAATGTAATAGCCCAAAGAACCCAGAGATGCATCAAGAATAAAGAGCTATCTCAAGTCCTCTGAAGAAGAAAATGAAAAAAAGCCTTCATGCTGCTATTAGCATGCAAGGGCTTACCCCCTTTTAAGAAACACTGAACTGAAATTGAAAATATACATACCTCTCAGCCTCTTGTATGGTGTGGCAAATGCCGTTCCCCACTCCCCACCCCCGCCAGAAATTCTTTTACAAAGTTGGAAATATCCATCTCTTTATCTTAAAAAGTAATAAATTATATGCTTACTAGAGGCAAGATCCAGCCTAGCATCTCTTCCTTTGGAAGAAACAATGGGTAACAATAGTTGAATGCTGATAAATGCTGAATACCACTGAATGCTAATAAATGTTATTTCTCTGCAGCTTACATGTTTCTTTCTTTTTCCCTCTATGATTAAGTTCTTATGATCAATCCATTAACATTTTGATCTCCTTCAAAATGGAAAATGATACAATATATGAATGTAAGCAAATTATATAATAAACAAACCTCCGTATTACATTTTTAATTCTAGCTCCTAATCCTTGTGCTGCTAACAATGGCAAAGGTCCTTGCTCTCATATGTGCCTGATCAATCATAACAGAAGTGCTGCTTGTGCATGTCCTCATCTAAAGAAACTGGCTGCAGACAGAAAGACATGTTATGGTAAGTTTCTTATAGTTTATTTTTCTAATAGCTGCTTAAAAGACAGGGCACAGAGCCTCTGTACTGCCATTTACTGATGACCTTGATGGTAACTCTTGCTTCATGATAGCGATTGCTTGAATGTATTTAGCTTGTGAAGATTTATATATATTATCTTGTTTTTTCCCCATTTCACTGTGAATGTAAATAGTGCATTCACAGAAGTTATCTCCCCAAAACAGAGAGATTTGTAAGTGGAAATAGTATAATCAGAAAATGATGATGCAGGTAAACTGCATAATGAAAAGGTTCTTACTAGTTTAATCTCTACCTGCTCTTCTTTTGAAGTCATCTTAGTACCATTGAGGGAGTCTTATAAAGCAGACAGCTACTCAAAAACAAATTCTTTAAAACCATAATAAAGGCAGAAATGTCAAACAATTCTCATGTATTTGGTGTTTTGGGGAAAAAAAATAAAATTGCTACAATGCTTTATTATCAGGATATACCTAGGAAACAGGATATATTAACAAATACACAGTATTATGTTCTTTAAGATATAGACAATTGGATAAAAGCAGTATTGATTCTTTGATGTAAAATCTTCAGCTTCAGAATGGACATACAGCTTTCCATAAACAGTTTTTCCATTTATCTTGGAGGAGAGACAGGAACTCATTATACACATCCTCTTGTATTTGTTTTTGCAGCAGAAAACAAGCTTCACTGTTGTTGTATGTTGATTCTTTTCTCAGCTTTTCATGTACAATCCCACCAGAAAAGTACTCTTAAGTATTTCCATGTTCATGTACTTTGTCTCTTATACTTTAGCTTGTGTTTTTTTATTTTTTAAAAAACATTATTTTATTACCTATAAGTACTGATAAACTAAAGCAATAGTCCATACAATTCAGAAATCACCAAATCATACATGACTAAATATTGTATGAAACATGAAACAGTATCAAGGAACCATAAAATAAGCCAGGTGGGTGACCTTGGAGCAGTCACTTCTCTTATGCCTAGGAAGAAAGAACTGCCAAGCCATTTCTTTCTTTCTTTTTTTAATAAGAATTTCATTAGATTTAAAGCAAAGATAAAAACTACAAAAAAGAAGAAAAAAACTACAAAAAGAAAAAGAAAAACACTAAAAAGGTGTGAAAAGACAAGAAGAAAAGAATTTTAAAGGTTACACAAAGAGGTGACTTCTGACTTTTAACAGCAAGAATATACAGCAATTTCCATAATCAATCCCTTACTCTATATCAAACCAAAATCTCATTATTTCTATAAATCATTCCATTAGCACATTATAAAAATCACTAAATACAATTGTTCTCTCCCCTTATATTAAAAGAAAAAAGAAATATATAAACTTCCTAATCAACTTCCCCACAAAGAAAACATTTATTTAATTATTTCCTTCCAGCACTACTCTATACATTTCTGTCCACTATAATAAAGATCAAACTAAAAATATATATTAATTGTCTACTCTTATAATTAATAATACTACAATTGTAACAATCTTAATCCTGTTAAATCTAAAACCAAGCATTTATTATTTTACCCTATTAATCTTAATCCAAATAATTAAAAAGGAATGAAGTCAAACAAGCCTTAAAAGCAATCCAAATAAACATTCTTAAAGCCTTACCCCACTTCAAAATATACCAAAGCACTTACATATCTCCACAGTACAAACAAAGCATTTTTCATAAAAAAATCAGACAGCCCAAGTGCCTCCCTTAAAAAGTCCGACTTCTCAGCAGAAAACCTCCCATTGAAAAAGAGCTCTTTCTTCCCATAACATTCCATCAGAAAAACAACAATTTGCAATTCAATCTGTCCCTTTAATTCCTTCAACTCCACAATCTGGTTGTTATCTGGCAAGTCAACAGAAGCCTTAATCTCTCTGTCAGTAAAAGTATTTCCATTTTTGTTGAGCTCTTCAACTTCTTTCATGACATCCCCAGCCAGATGACACATTTTAGAGCTGATGTTTTCTACAATGTCCCAAATATCTTGCATAATAACTTGACAGGAATCAGAAAAAAAAAATCTATTTAAGCTCACAACGGAACTCTGAGAAAGTCTGCTTGAAATCCTCCATGACTCAGGCAGTAGATTATGGCACCCCCTAGGTACTTAACTAGGAGTTAATGGAAAATTTCCAAAATATGTTTACATAAGTGAAAGTGCATTAAGAAGCAGCTCATCAGGGAAAGCAGCAGCAGAAAGCTAAAGGATCAAAACAGCAGATTCAATGTGTAGGAAAATATTAATTTTTTTCAAATTCAGTGCAGGAATAATAGCAGGTAGGCAATTATTTATTCTCAGTCCTCCTTAGTATTTGGATGGGAAAGAAACCAAAACTTAAAAAGATTTTTAAAAAATTAATCCCAAAAATACTGATAAGCACCAAGAGAGATCACTTCTCCTTGCTGTAGAAAGCCTATTAGGGTACATAAACTTAAAAAAAAATATATAAATTCAGTGATTTAGAAATGGGGTGTCCCTTTAAAGCTACAGCACATCTTGGAAATGGTGACATCCCAGCCTCCCGGCGTCTCTTACCAGATTAATGAGAACGCTGTTTGTGATCCTCTGGCTTCAAGTTGCTGTTCTGAAGGACAGATGGGATGATTCCAAGCAATTTCTGTCCATGAAAACACTCCAGGGCTTCAGGAGAAACCTGCCTGATCCCCCCCCCCCCCCAAAAAAAACCTGCCTCATTGTCAGTTCTGCCCGTGGAGCCCGTCGGCACAGCTGTTCAGTCCACCATGTCCCCACTGGAAGTTAGAAGTGCCAAGTCATTTCTGAAAAAATGCTGCCAAGGAAAGTTCAGGGGGCAGTTGCCAGGAGTCCAAAATGATTTGAAGACACAACTTTCAAGTGTGTATGTGACATATTATTATACTTTCCATAATATTATATAATATAATAATATGATTCCTTTTTATGTATTAATCATATCTAGTTCCTATCTGATTTTAATCTGTTGATATATTAATAAAAAAAGAGATATATAAACTTGTGTGGTGTTCTAACTCAATATGCAGCCTGCAGGGATCTGGTTTAGTGGCCCCATTTCTGTTTGACATCACTGGAATAAAGAATGATGGCCATATTTTCAAAAACCTGTTGTTTTTCCAAAATGCACCATATCTAGGTGACTCCCACAAGGCAGCTCTTCTCCAATCTTGGGGAACTATATTTGGGACATTCTGTTGCCTCCAGTAACAAGGAACAGTTAACAGAAGCAGCAGGAAGATCTCATACACTACTTTCATATGATATATATATAAATAAATAAAAATATAAATTAGGGTGGAAATGTTCTGGTTATTTTTTTAAGACCCTTTTTATATAAAGGTGAGGAGATTGGTCTCTTTTTTGAAGGAGAGGGAAATTCCCTCCATCATACACACAGCAGGGTCATAGGGTGGATGCCAGGTAAAGTACTCCCACAAAGATAAATGGTAGCAACAAAAGCTACCACCCCAATACATGAGGTGGGGCTAGGGAGTGAAGACACAGAGGGCAGTTTGGGACATGAGGCTTGGAACCTCCAGTTTTTCACCCTGCAGACCTCAGCAATTTATTACATTCTTGAATAACTCTCTTTTGATTTGTTAATTTATCTTTAAAAAGCTTTTTTTGAAGGGGAGAGGGGGAATGCAGGATTTAACTGGAAAAATGAGTACTAAAAACTCAGTTGAATCAACCAAGTTCAGCTTTCACATCTTTGAATCACATATTGTTTCAATCAATATTGGAGTTTTAAAAGTTATTTATGTAATTGCAGCAACATATGTAACGATTGCCTATTCTGACATACTCAGTCTCACAAGGGGATTTTTTATGAAAACTGATTTATTGAAAGAATAGTATGCAAATACGAAGAAAGCTGAGAATGAGCAAAAGCGCGCCAAATACAAACTAAAAACCCTCGCTTCAAACCCAGTTCCGCCCCCCCTCCCGCTTAGCAACCACCCCCTCCCCGGTGTTAGCAACAGTTGCCCACATCGGCCTGAGAAAGTAACCTTGAAGACATTCCGTAACCCAAACATACATTCCACAGTTACAGTAATGAGATTACAGCCTGGCACGGCTGGAAATTTCCACTCTGCAAACACGTATCAGGAAAGTGACATGCGAAATATTACGATGTATTCAGAACATTGGAACGATGAACATGACATACTGCCCCCCCTTAAAAAAAATTGCAAAATTAAGGAGCAGGTTTAGCAGGATAGGCAGTATGAAAACGGGTAAGGAAATTCGATTTATTTGGAACAGAATGCAAACACCAAAAAAGACGAGAATGAACATGCAGCATGCCTGGCGACTATATATACACATGGGGCGGTCCCCACCCCCTCCTTCCCACCCTCCGTTGTCCCTTGAGTCACCCCGGAATGCTCGATGGGTGACCCTGGGGTGAGATTGAGGTTAAGTTTGGCAGTTGGTTGTTGGCCGTTAGAATGCCCCGTCTGCTTCCCGGGTCTTGGCGCCTCGCAGAGCCATTAGAAGTTCCTTCTCTCCTTCCTCCCCTGGAAAGGCATGACCTCTGTTGCGATGCGTTTTTGGATTGCAACGAGTTCGTGACATACTGCCCCCAAGGAGACTCTAAGGCGCAGGGTTGACATGATATCCCCTCGCCAGCAACGGCAGCCGCCGCCGCCAATTCGCGCTGCTCCTACAAGCGCCCGGCCCCGCCTTGTGCTGCCCCAAGCCTCGCGGCGATACCTCCGTCTCTCCCCCATCTTCGTGGCCTCTGCATCCACACCGGTTCAGGGGCGGGCTGGTTTGCCGACGGGCCTCAGTGCGCTCTGCCTTCCGTTGCTTTCTCCTCCTGCACTTCGCCGTGGTTCTTGTCTCCGATATGAACGGGGTAGGGAACGAGCTACGGTGTGCTCTGCCCTCCACCGCTGCCTCCTCCTGCGCTCCGCTTAGCCGCTGAAGCCAGTGTGTTTCCATGGCACCAAGTCGTGCGCCTGCTCGGACGCCGCCCGTGGACTGGCCGCTCCGCTTCTGACCTCCAGCTCTCGGGTTTGTGTCTTTGTTGCTGACACTCACCCTGCAACCCTCCGGTAGCTCTGAGAGTCCTGCAGCACCCGGTCGCCTCCCCTTCCTCCTCCGAGAGCAATCCTGGATCCACCTGGGCTTCCTGCCCCTCTAGGAGTCTGATCCCTCAGCGATCGCTCGGGCCGCGGGGTAGGACGACTTGCCGCCGTGTCTCTGTTAGCCACCTCTCCGTGGGTCGAGTTGTTCCGTCGCCAGCCTGAGTTCCTCACAGATATCGTCTCTGGATAGATGCTGGCAGAAAGCTGGGATTCTCAGCTTTATATAATGATTGCCTATTCTGACATACTCAGTCTCACAAGGGGATTTTTTATGAAAACTGATTTATTGAAAGAATAGTATGCAAATACGAAGAAAGCTGAGAATGAGCAAAAGTGCGCCAAATACAAACTAAAAACCCTCGCTTCAAACCCAGTTCCGCCCCCGCTCCCACTTAGCAACCACCCCCTCCCAGGTGTTAGCAACGGTTGCCCACATCGGCCTGAGAAAGTAACCTTGAAGACATTCCATAACCCAAACATACATTCCACAGTTACAGTAATGAGATTACAGCCTGGCACGGCTGGATATCTCCACTCTGCAAACACGTATCAGGAAAGTGACATGCGAAACGTTACGATGTATTCAGAACATTGGAACAATGAACATGACACATAGCTGAATTTTATTTATAATGGGATAATATCCAATTCTTTTCCTCTATTCTGCAACAAGTTTTGTTTATACATAACAGTACCAAATAAGTAACAAATGTGCATATTATATGTTTTCAATATGCAAACTTAAATATTATATATGTTGTTATATATAAAATCACATTTCACTGCCCTGTATCTAAGAAAATCACAACTTTCTTTTTTATAGAAATGAAAAAATTCCTTCTTTATGCAAGGCATTCAGAAATAAGAGGTGTTGACATAGAGAATCCATACTTCAATTATATAACGGCGTTTACAGTTCCTGATATTGATGATGTGACAGTTGTAGATTTTGATGCAGTGGAAGAACGTTTATACTGGACTGATGTGAAAACACAAACTATAAAACGGGCCTTTATTAATGGAACTGGCTTAGAAACTGTCGTATCAAGAGGTAAAGTGTGTATTTTAAAAAGCAATATTGCGTATATATACGAAATAAAACAGAAATTATCTTTCTTCCCTAATTAACATATTATTAACATGTAAGCTAGCCATTTGGTTTTGAGTAAAAGCTGGTCACTGTTAATTGCACTAAAAGGTTATCTTTGTTATGTGTTACATATTTAAGCTTCCTTAACAATAATTTCTTTTCTACAATACTTCCTCTATTATAATTCTTTGGCTTGAAAACTGGATTTTCACCAGTCTCTTTTTTGTTTTTCCTTGTACCTACATCTGGTCATTGACTGTAATAAAGAATTTTGATTTGATTTGATTTGATCTTTGTTTTTCTCTCAAAAGTTCCAAGATATGACTTCATGGCCAAGAAATAAAGCTGGTTGTTACATATTGTTAAATTTGAAGATTTGATAATCTCATTTTCTAAATCCAATGTGCCCTTCAAAAGTCTTTAATTTTTAAACAGTTTCTCTCATATTTTATCAACTTGTGTTAGAATGTCATCATGGAGTATCCAAAACAAAACAGTAATTATATATGGTTATATCCAAATCTACCTAACAAAGAGAGAAGAGAAATTGCTGATTAAATACACCCCAATGCCCCTTCATCATTAGAGAGTTTGAGCCATAAACCTGATCTAGTTTAACATACATAATTTGTGCCACAGAATCCTTCAGGAAGCCCACAAAAAGACCAGTATACAATAGAACATTTTTATCTTTGTTCTTCAGAAACTGATGAACGAAATGATGCTGCCTGCATGTAGAATACAGTCATCAAGATTATTAATCAGTGGAAGATTTTTTTTAAAAAAACACTATTAATTCAAGATGACAGCTATCTCCACATCCTTAGTTCTGCTGAGTGCAGTTGAAATACTGCCTCCTTTCATCAGACATGAATCTCCTTCAGTCAGCTTTGCTGGATGTTCTGTGAGATGTCCTATCTTAGAAGCACACAAAAATTGCTGTCTTTCAATTTTCTGTACACCATGGGTTATGACCTCTTCATTTGAAAGTATAGATTAATTTTTCTTATTTAATATTAAAGTGACCAACTTTTGTTTAAGGTTTCCTCCTCCTCCTCCCACCCACATTTTGATGTATTATTTCTAGCACCGAATAAACAAGTAGCAGTGTAATATAAATCCATTAAAAATAAAGCTTGCATTTCTTCCATGGAGAAATATGAAATCTAGTCATATATTTACTTGAAAATTCTTGTTCCATAGACTACAGTTATTACAGATATGTGACTCTATACAGTTGTTAGGGCTGACAAAACATTCACAAAGCATGATGTGGGAGAGCACATTGTCTATGAAATGTAGCCTGTCTGTTTCAAGGGCTTTTCCAGGTTATATCTGCATGTGTGCATCTCTTCACCAGGAGTCTTGCAGCTATGTAGTCAGTGCATGCATAACCATGAACAAGGAACCTAGGAAAGGCCTTAGCCAGACTTGTGGAGAATGTGGCTGCCTCGGTGCTCTTTGAATGCTTTGGACAACCCTAACAATATACACAATTTGCATTTTGCTCTTCCTGCTTATAATGTATATCTTTATATCTTTATAGCTCAATCCTGTATATTATAGCATAAAAACTAATTTAAGATTAAATAAAAATTAAGCATTACAGGTGTGAAGTTACTTAGGGTTCAGATAGCATATAAAATATTTTCTTCAGCAGAGACTAACCAGCAGGGCAGTTTGGACAAATAGATTTTTGTTTTATATTTTGTAGATATTCAGAGCATTCGTGGACTGGCTGTGGATTGGTTATCACGTAATTTATACTGGATTAGCTCAGAATTTGATGAAACACAAATTAATGTGGCACATTTAGATGGCTCTTTAAAAACTTCAATTATACATGGAATTGATAAACCACAATCTCTTGCAGTTTATCCAGCTAAAGGGTAAAGTATTATTCCTATCAGTACAGCTTTGGGATAGTAAACAATGTGCATTCTTTGAGATATAACTTTGTGTTTGCTTGTCAAGTTGAATACTATTTGTACTTTGATGTTATTTTAATCCTCTGTTAGCCACCCAGAGTCACTTGGCAAGTGGGCAGCTGTATAAATACAAGAAATATAAATACATAGAGAGAGAATTTAGTGAATTTTAGCTTCTTATAGGGACTGAAATCTCCATATCTCCATAAAATACTAGTATGGAGACCATTTTCCCCAAAAAACAAAACAAAAACAAAAAACAAAAGTCAGGGAGGGGAGGAAGAGATAATAAATTAAACCTTTGTGTTCATATGGATAGCTATTTCTTTTAGGGATCTTTGCCTCTGTATGTGTAAATACATATGGGACAAGTTGTAATTTTTTACATGGTCAGTATTAGAACTGCATTTTATTTATTTATTGTGTGTTTTAAAATATTTCTGAGGTTCTAATATTAATCACAGTCTGGAGGAGGTAGTGATACTATTTGTACTCTTCTAAAGAAGAATACAGGTTAAAAATTACATAATACAACCTATACAAAGTATAAGTTTGGATTCTGGGAAACTGCATTCCTACCACTACACAGTTTATTTTTGATAAAGCATAATAATGTAAAAAGTAAATAGATATATTCATTGTCATTCTTAAATCTTTAATTAAAAAAAAACTGGGTTTCAATTTCCACTTAGAAAACCCAAAGTTGTTAAATATATTTTAAAATCAAAGCTTCACGTTGGTAATTTTTTAATGTTTCATTCTGTATATTCATACATCTTACTGTTATATTGTTTAGTTTTATAAAGGATGTAGTGCAGATAACGGTGATTATTACCAGTGCATGCCAAGTTAAGATTATTTTTCTGACTAGATTTAAAAAACAGCTTCAATAAGAATTCAGTACAATTTTTGACTGAAGTATGGTTTCAGGATCCTAGAAGATTAGCCACATAAAGCTCTATTGGCTCATGGCAGGGAGGCACAATAGCCACAATACACATATTATGTTGTGATAACAGTTTCGGGAAATACAGTCACGTTTGGGGATAAGAGTTCACCAGCTCTAAAGCCCATTATTTCCCTTATTCATCAACACCCCACAAAACTTCTAGTGTGGTGCTGGAATCATAAATTTTAAGAAAAGGAAAAAAAAAGTGTTTGTGCCACTTGTCACATCCATAGTAAAATAGCAAGCTGCAAGATGTGGCTGTTATTCCATAATGGAATATCTTCCTCTCTATAATAAAATATGATTACTTTGTAAATATATTTAATGCAACAGTGGTTTATATCTATTTTCATTAAGGAAACTTTATTGGACTGATGGGAACACAATTAACGTGGCAAATATGGATGGTAGCAACAGTAAAATACTACTACAGAATCAAAAAGACCCAGTTGGTAAATATTGCTATGACCACTCTCCTTTCATGTCAAGTTGTTTTGCTATAATTCAAGAGATTATATCTGCATAGATATTTGATATGGTGTACACCAAGTAAACCAGGATGAACATAGACAATGTCAGATAGTTTGGCTTCCATTTTTTCAGAGTACTATAGTGCTGGAATTTTCATGACTCAATTCACTCCTTGTACTAAGTCACAATCTGATTTGTTTGTCTTAGCATGTTGTGTAAACTCAGCCATGTAATTTATAGCCCATCTCATTACCAGTGAACTGTGGGTAACATTGAATAATCCAGGGTTTTAAACAAGCCATAGCTTAATGAAACTTGTGAACCCAGTCAATACAAGTTTGTGTTTCTTTAGGAATGTACAAATTAAGCAGATATTTACTGAGGAAGTGTCAAAGCAGTGGTAGTTTAGTTTAGTTTAGTTTATTATGACTGTAGACCAGAACAACTTAAAAAATAAGATAAGATAGATTCATCAAAAATAAAGCATGATCTATCAAAAATAGTATACATATAAAATTACATATATTTTGGTATACCATCTTTGCCAGTATATTGCCAAAGCAAACATATCATTCTAATTTCACAGTAATATCAGTTTTCCCCAGTTCACCAAAATCAGTTTGCTAGTAGACAAATATGTAAAAACTATATGATTTTTAAATAACGTAAAAACACATTTTATATATGGCAAACAAGAGTGAGTTCAAATATGAGGAAGCCTTAGGCTTTGGGGGAAAAAACTGTTCTGAAAAATTTCCCAAGTGCAGCCCTATCAGGAAATAGGCAGCACCTGGGAACATCACTGACTGCTCCATTCCAAGTCCACTTCCCTTTCACGCTCTGCCTGCCTTCCCTACCTTGTTTGTGTTTAACCATGATATTTTAAACTAGTTTGTTTTACTTCCAATAATGAGACAATATTCCAAACTTCACAACCATACAAAAAGAAGCCTGTGTGTTTTGGGTTTATTGACTTGGAATTTTTTGTTTTATTTTGTTTATTTCTTTTTTACCTGTCCTGTTCATGTGGATTTAATGGACCTGTGTTTTATGTTTGTTTTTGTCTTTTAATGGAATGTGATTTATGTGTGTGTGTGTGTGTGTGTGTGTGTGTGTTTGAGGTTATGAGGCTTTTTCCTCATGTGTTTGTGAGAGGTCTTATTCATATATCATGAGTGTTTGTGAGATGGGTTTGGGGAAATAGGGACTTTTATGCAGGTGTATATTTTTCCTACTTTGTTTTTTTTACTCTTTATTAAAATAAGTATTTTGGTGGTAGTGGTGCGTTAAGTTACAGTTTGAATTTGGAGGTCACATTCCTCAAATCTTTGAATTCTGCACATGGAAGAATTAGCCACGGAAATAATTCTATTGCTAAAGAGAACAATTGCTTCAAGGGAAAAACAAAACAAAACAGGAAAACAGTTCAGTCTGAGGAACAGGCATTTTTAAGATGGTTTTGCCTGGCATCTTTATAGATTGGTATAAAGCTTGGGTCAAAAACAAACTGGAAATGAATGAGAATTCTGGATTTAGACATGATAAAGCATAGTTTAAAAGGCCAGGAGCAATAAACTCTTCAAACCATCATTTCAACTTGTAAAATATTGCCAAAAACATGTTTCCTTTAGGATGGATTTAGGTATATAACTAACCATAATCAGACAAAAGGAGTCTGTCTTTGTATTATATGCATATCAGGACATCTTATGAGAACTATTAATATTGTGTCTTTATTCCTGCTGTGTGCGTGGATATATTTTATCCATAGGAACTTAAATTATAACATTACTTATATCTTCATCTCTTATAATTTATCACTGTTGTATTTTTGATGAGCATAGTATATAATAAAGTTGAGATTATAGTAAATACAGTGGGTGTTTAAAACTTCAAGATTATGCCTTTTGATATTCTTACAGTTTTAGGAATAAAAACAATAAATCGTTTTTCAGTGTCTGCTTCTGTCATACAGTTAAATTTACTGTTATGTCCTAAATTAATTACTTCTGATCTAGATCTTACAATTTTACACAATATTTATTCCTCCCATTGTCTAGTTATTCCATGGAGGAATATAAAAAATATAAAATATTGTTAACTTTTTCATTTGGATACAATCAGAACATTTCTTGATTAACATATTTCAGATTATGCTCAATGCAGAGTAGAAGAGCTGTCAACCAGTGTATTAGGTTGCCACATTAAGTATTATGTTTTTCTTCAATGGAGGTCTTCAGTGAGAAGCTGCAATGCTTTAGTTCACTTTCCCTGAATAGGAGGATGGACTAGATCACCTTTAAGACCCACCCTCTAGAATAAAGTCCTAGAATGGAGAGTGTTGATTGAAGGAAAGGCATATGTAGAGAATTCATTTTGTGGATAAAATATAGGTAAAACTGTGCTATTAACAAACATATAGTTGTACTGTCAACATTGAAAGAATTAAATTTAAATAGAGTGAATGAGCTATGTTTATCTGAATAATGGTCATTGGTGACATCTACATTTCACATCATTGTAATATACCCAAATTTTGAAGCAGTAATCTCATGTAACCAAACACCAGTCTCACTGACCATCCTTAAGGCAAGGTTAATTGCCTTGCATAAGGCTTGTCTGGCTTTATTCCATAGGTCTGTCACAAGAAACCAAGACCAACATTGAAAATCTTATGTTCAGTTCTCATCCAATCATAAAACAAGGTATAAGGTGCAAAAGAACAAGACTATGGCTGGAAGGATGGAGTTAGCCATCCTATTTTCTTTCTATTAAAAAGGTTGTCCTTGGTCTTGCAATCTATCCAAGAATAAACTCCTTCATTCCTCCTTGCCATGATACAGTAAACAAGCCACATATCTTCCCTCAAAGGGGTTCTTTCCATGCTTGACGTTGTGTTTGAAACAGTTGCTTGAATGATGACCTAAAATGTCAGTAACAACACCTTCACTTTACTTTAACCTGTCAACTTAACTATCCCTTCCTGGCATAACAAACTACTATCACATTAGATTCATGGAGTCTCACCACTATCCACCTCAGCTGTATGATTGTGATATCTGTGCAGTTGTTCATGGCATGATATGTCACATGCTCTGAATAAAATCATGGAGCTCCTTTTTTAAAATAGTAATTTTATTAAAGATTATAATTACAGTAGTAAAAACTAATGCAAACTAAAATAGAGATAGAAGAATTTTTTAAAAATAGAAGGTACAGAAAAGGAAAAAAATAGAAAAAATAGAAATAGAAATAGAAAAGAAAGAAAAGTAAGTATTTGGAAAGAAAAAGAAAAGAAATATAGAAAAAAAGTGACTTCCCACCTTTATCACAAGTATAAACAATTCTAGTAACTTATCACCTCCTCTTAAAATACAACAAATGTTCTATTCTTCCCATATCACATCTCTTATCTATAAACCAATCCATAAAGCATCGTCATTTCAGTCTTGATGTCAGCAAAAGTCCATGAAGGGCTACCAGATATAACAACAGATCTATTTTAACCTTGATCAGATAAGCCAACTTTATATTCCTTCCTTTTACTTTTAACAATCTTAATCTTTAGTCCATTCAAATAATGCCATAGAACTTGATTTCTTTTTTTCCCTTTGTCTCTTCTCACAAGATTCTTCAAAACTTTAACAAGCCTCTTTTGTAAATCCAATATAGGAAAATTATCCAGGTCACTTTCTTAGTTTATTTTAATTTTTAATTTTTAATTATTAAGACATCAGCTGGTTTCTTTTATATGTCCAGTGTAACATCTTTTTCTGTGTCATTCTTGTAGCCTGTCATTTGTAAATCTATTTTCAACTCATACCACAAATGGTAGATGGGTTTCACTTCATCTAGAGGTCCACCAGGACAGACAGATAAAATGGGCCAGAGTGGATGCGATGGCTCTGATAGAGTATATGAATTCTGATCATGCCCTGACTCTGGTAGGAATAGTTACTTCAACTTGCACAGATCTCCACTCTGTACTTATAGCCTATGAAAACCTAAGTGCAGGACTAAGAAAAAAATTAACTGCAAAGGGCCTTCGCAGAAGGTCTGAGATAAAAGGCCCTCATTAGTTTGACTCAGAGTTTCATTCCCTGAGAAAAAGATTAAGGCTGGATATGTGTTTAGCATGGAACTATCCATCACACAATAATCACGCTGCCATGCTAGTGCTTAGACAAGAGTACAAAAAAACTATTAAGTGCAATAAGTCCTCTCTCTGGTTAAATTTAGAGTTAGCAGCCAAAAACCCAAGCCCAGTCTTTTTTTTTTTTTTGGCTTTCGGTTGTGGGAATATTGCAGGAACATAGATTCTCTCTGGATATCCCTATACCTGCCTCCCCTTGGGAGAAATATTACAGTCATTTTGAAGAGGACAGAGTATCTATATCAGATTGGGGTGAACTGTAGGGGTGATGACTTATTATGAACATGTCCTACTGTTTTCTTTATATTTACTTGTATATTTGTATCAGTTTTATACTTTTGATATGGTCTAAAATATATTGATGACTAAATCAATACAGTTTCAATTCTATATTCCCTTTCAACTCAGTCTCAATCTTGTCAGGTAAAACTTGTTTCTCTTCTATAACATCTTTTAGACACAGTCTCTCCATAGAGACAGATGTCTCTGTTGACACTATTAACTTCTGAGTCCATTTTTTCAAAAATATTTTTCAGTATGTCTAATGTTAGAATATTTTGCTCCTTTCTGTAATTGAAAGTCGAGTTTATGTAATTGTAATCTTTAGTTCCCTCTAGGGTCCAATTTTTAAGATCTTATTTTTTTCTTTTTAAATCAAAACAAAAGCTTTTTTTCCCATGGGAAAGATTCTTTATAGTAAATTCCAAAATCTTATTTCAAATTTATCTGGACCCCTGGTCAATTTGTAACTCTCTAAAATCAAAGTTTTAATCACCCTCTTGCTGTTTATTCATATATATATATATATATATATATATATATATTCTTATACTTGTAGTTAAAACTTTCTTTCACTAAGAATTGAAAGGAAACTCAAACAGTGCTGTCAAATTTGTTGATCAAATGTTTCTAATAGCTGAAAAACAGTTAACAAGCAAGTTTCGAAAGTAATTAGGAAAGGAAATATGCAAACTTAGAGTCCTTTCAAAGGCGCCAACAACACTTTCAGCAAGATGGCAATTCCCTCGTCTCTCAGAGCTCTAAACCTACCAGAGACTGCTATCTTGTAGTCTCCTCACAAGGAGCAGCTGTCTGGAGCACTTGTGGGTGATCTCAAGTCCTCTCCTTGTCCAGAGAAGTTCAAAGAGCCGATCTACTCTCCAGCTTTTCATTCTTTGCCACTGTTATCGGTTCTGCTTTTTGCAGAGCCATCTTCAGTCCACCATTTCTTCTTCCAGAAGTCCTAAAGTCATGGAGCTCCTAAGGAAATGAGAATCATTGCCCTGGTAGGCCATTCTTACACTTCTGATATATCTTAATAGAGAAGAAATATAGTAAAATAAGACCAATCTTTGAATCCAGTTCTATATTGCTTTGTCAAAACCAGTGTGATTACTTTATTCAATATTCTATCATTCCTTTCTTAAGTTTATTGGTTTACCTTGATTGAACTTCAGAATTTCTGCTTCTGTATCTCCATCACTTCTGAGATACATTTGCTTTGCAGTTGATGGTCATTTCTTCAGTACTGAGCACTACACTTTGGTTTCTCTCATGCATCAAGTGTTTCTGCTAAGTGCATGGCCAGTATGATGGTCCACCTCCATTTTCAGGATATTCACTTATATCCATACATAAACAACTGTCTGCTGTTGTTGCAGTCTTGTGGCACTTCTGAGATCACATGCATTGGGCATCTTAGCTTTTATTGGTCTTTGGTCTATGTATTAAGAAATAGGGGTTGCCACTCACTCAGTACCATTCACTAGGATGCTGCTATACTCACTTTGTCTAAAGACATTCTTGCCACAAGATAAAGCATTGTATACTAGCTACTACACCTGTGCAAAGCATTCCAAAGAGGTAGTTTGCAATATACTGATCTGAACATTGCTCAAACTATCCCTTCCTCTCTCTGTCAACAATCCCTTCAATGGCTGGGTATTCATGAAAGGTATTAGTTTAAGTTGCTGGTGTTAACTCATCTGGATTTGCATACAGGACACTTAGTTATTTGTAAAATGTACTTATAGCTCATGGGCCTGTGTGCTTGCCCCAATCATCTAGCCAGAGCTGACTGGTATCTTCCTGAACAAAATAGCCACATCAGCCTTGAGAGCTTTTTCCTATCTAGTGACAATCCTTTGGAATCAACTTCTACCAGAATTACCTATAGTCTGATTTATCAAAATATTAAAAGGCTCTAAATCATTTCTTATTTTTTCTATGGGCCTTTGTAAAGAATATGTAAAGTTTACATATTCTTGCAGAAATGTACAGGTGCTTGTCAGCTTACGATGGCAGTTGGGACCAGAATTGCTATCACTAGGCAACATGGTCATAAAGCATGATGTCACGTGATGTCACGTGACTGCAATTCTGGCAGTTCCAGTTGCCATAATTAAGTGAGGACCTCATGTGACCACAACTTCCAACTTCCTGCCAGCTTTCCCATTGACTTTGCTTGTGCGAAGCCTGCAGGGAATGTCGAAAATCACAATTATGTGACCACAGGGACACTACAATGGCCAGAATTCCGAGGAATAGTCATAAGTACCACTCATCCAGTATCATGATAACTTTGAACAGTTGCTGAACAATGGTCATAACCCAAGGACTACCTGCATTGTTATTTAGATAAAAGTCTTAGGGTTTTATATGTTACATGCCATTCAGGTTATATTGGCTCTGTACTTTAGCTGTAATCTTAGGTGGTTTGTAGTGGGTTATAGTATTATTTTTTTTTTAAGTTGTGTTGTATTCTATTATTTTGTACTGTGGCTAGTTATAGGCACAAAAAAATAAAAATATGATTATTGCTATTTATTCAGTTGACATCAGTTCCTTTTCAGCCATCTCTTACTTGAGCCTTTCCAGGGAGATCAATTTTCCTCTTTCTGTGCAATGAGAGCAAGGCAATTCTTCTGCAGAATTATCCATAGGACTGAACTATTTGATACAGTTATTTCAGATTTCCCTTAAGGAAACTGGAGAATAGAAATGCTTGGGGTGTAAAGGGCTTCTCCAATCTCTTATCTGATTTATTTCCCTGCAACTTATCAGCAGAATCTCTTCTTAGATCCTTGGCTCTCCCTCCTTACATCAGTGAGCTGCTTTCTCCTACTGATCTCATGGCCTTCATATTTCTCTGCCCAAAATTTCATTCTTAGGTTTCTATGTTAGATTCTATACTTATTTATAAAGCCCTCATCCCTCCCTCCCTTTCTCAGTTGTTTTCACTCTGTGGCTGTTACACCTCACAGCTTCCATCCAACTGCATTAACCATACCATATATTATACTAAAAACTTTTAAACCTCTTTTATTCAGGCTGACATACAATTAAGTGTTCTCCATTGATGGACTTGAGGGGAACCAATTGATGAACCCCCATAGCCTTTCATACTCTAACAGTGTGTACCCCTACTATATTTTTGACATCCTAAGAAATTCTAAGAAACATGTTTTGAACACAACTTATTATATAATTTAGATTTATTATTTAAGTCTTCCTCTCTTTCCATTTCTCTCTTCCATTTCTTATTTCCCTTATTTCTGCTCTCAGTTTCTGGCTACTAATGATTAAGTCTTTTGTCTTTTCTCTATTAAAAGATTTTAGCAATTTACCTTACAACTGCAATTCTCCTTTATTACTAATTTCATTTTAGTTGTTCATGGGTGCTTTACAAAGTCATTTGACTACCTAAAACTTTGGAATTTTAAATTATGAATAGCAAGCATTCTAATTTGTAGGCTAATTCTATAGAATATAGCGTAAGGTGCTGAGGGAGAAACACTCCTAGAATTGTTCTCAGAAGTCTTATATTCCAAATCCTTTAATTTTCTGACAAGGCTATAAGCCAGGCATGAACAGTGTTTGAATGGTCATAGACCACAGTTCAGTTCAGTGGGGGAAGCCATCTAGTTCTGTAGCAATATCTTTGGAAAGAGCAGAATTGGATTTGGGGACACTTTTTCATATTTGGCAATGATAAGAGTAAGAATTTGCTATTTTTAAGGCTGATTTTGATCATGGGGATTGAAGTGAGAATGGGAGTGGTTGGCCTCTGTCCTGATGTTTTTATTGTCACTCTTAACCCCTCCCCATTTCAAATGCAAAATATAGTGAAAATCAGCCTCCCAAATGAAAAAAAATGGCCATTTTTTAAAATGTGTGAGGTTGGGAATGGCAAAAGCAGTCATAGCTTCCCATTCTCACCCCTATTTTTTGGATGGGATAAAGGAAAAGAAAAATTATCCCATCAAAATTGGCTATACTGGTTACAGATTTTAGTTGCAGTTTCAAAGTGCTGGGGGGGCTACAAATGGAGAAGATACAGGCAATATGGTTTGGGAGTTGCTCACTTCTGCTATAAACAAACTTTTCCCATTATGCAAATGATTTCATAATGTGCCCCTAACACATTCTACACACATCTTAAGTCATGATTTGTTGACTAAACAATAGTTGACTGGGTTCACAGATTTCAATAAACAATAAAATATGGTCTATGGTTTACAAGTCACAGTGGCTAGGTTCACACATTATGGTAAACCTAAACAGAACAATAGCATAATTCATTGAACCAGCCATAAAGCTGTACCTTAAATGGTGAGAACATTTGTTAAAATAACTTGACTTGTCTGATAATAATGGAGAAGGAAAGGTGCCTGTTTTTTTAATCATTTGCAAATTCAAAAAATGAGTACTGTAAAGTAATATTCATTTCAGTCATCTGAAGTCTCCCCTGAATAATTTTGCCACTATTCATTGGATTGCTTTTTGTATTAATAAAGAGAATATTCAGCAATTGACTAATTTATGTTTGCCTTTTGACTTTTAAAACCCATTTACTTGAAATATATTTGTATTACCATCTTGTTGGAATAACTGCTTGGGATTTTATTAGTATCAGTGAAAAATGGTAATCTTCAAACAGTTTGGCTCAATGAATTTTGCTTCTCTAAAATTTTAAAAAAGAGACAACAGCAGCATTTTAAGCTGATCCATTGTTAAACATTGCTCTTTTAGATGTATTCTTTGTTACCAGAGGTATTAGGAATGTCAAACAAAATATGGGATTGGATTAATTAGTAAGCGATATATTTAGAATTTAGTCCCCTAATGAAAATGTCCCATTTTCATTCCCAGATGTCAAACCCTTCACTTGCCCCAGTTTTCTGTGTTGCTTAAATATTTTCATTTGTGTATATTAGGTTATTACAGTATATGGTGGGAAAAAAACAACAAAATAACAAATCTTTGTCAAGAAAAATACATTCTTAAAGTTATTTGACAAATTCAATCAGTCAAAGTCATTTATTTTAAATCTAAAGGTCAATGTTTCTCAACCATGGCCACTTTAAGCTGTGTGGACTTCAGCCCCAGAATTCCCCAGCCAGCTCCTGAATTATTCTTGTAGATGGTTGGAGACAGTCTAGAATCATATAGGATATGACATGGAGGATGAGAAGGATGAGATGCATTCATCTTTCCTTCAATCCTTTTTCTGAATTCCAGTTTCTTCTGTGAAAATAGAGAGTCCTTCAACTCCCAGAACAAATATTCTAAATTTAACTCACTGCCTCATAGCAATAAAGAAGAGGCAACAACCATCTTCTACTGTTTTACAGAAATGGTATTGTTAGAACCAAATCTGTCTTGAAAGAATCTAAATGATTTCTAGATTGTACATATATAAAATATATGTTCAGGTTTTTTTACTAGCTAGAAACTTGAAAGAAAGTAGGCAATCCCATTGGATGCACCCAGTATCAAAATCTGTGCTTGCATAAAACAGTAGTAAAATTAAGGTAAAAGTAGTAGATAATACAGTATTAGATGAGTGCTGTCAAATGATAGTTTTCTATAGAATTATGCCCTGCTCAGTAGCTTTCTAATCCCCTTTCTTTCAGTGCTCCTATAAACTAAGCTAAATTGTAGCACCAGGAATTAATACTACACCATCATGTTATGTAAGTTTTCTGCGAAGCAGAATTCAATGATCGTAAGACAAAATGTCATCTTAAAATTTTCTGCCTTTATTGTCTTATAACTCTGTATTAACTTTGAAATTTGTTTAGGCAAGTGTATAGCTCCAGAATATATAACAAAAACTGTGCAAGTTCCTCTAATTGTTGATTAAAAAAATAAAATAAAAGGTGTAGTTTTGATTTTTATTTTCATAACATCTCTTATTACTTTGGAACATGCATGGAGGATTGGGCTATCAGTGGCTAATAAGACTATGTAAATCGTTCAGAACAGGTGGTCCAGAACACATGTGAGCTTGTACAAGGTTCCTTTTTCGAAATGTTAAAACAGCTTCATTTTTTTGCAGTCTCATGCAGCTGCTTTGGAAGCTACTCCCAGCACACATACATGGAAACAGCCAAAAGCAGTTTGTGAAGAAGCCCTGCAAGGATGGAAAAAGACATGGCTGTTTTAACATGAGAGCTGTGGAATACATAGATAGACACATAGTTTACTGGAGGTGGGGGTGGGGGGATGCTACTAATTATTTTCATGCAGTAATCAGGCATCTTATAGTTAAGGTAAGAGTTGATTGGACAGAGGGTAGAGAGTCAAGGTAGAAAAAATGGAAATGGAGAGTTAAGAAAGTATTAAAAAACAAAAGCCCAAGAACAAAAGGAATAAATTATCAATAATATTGCTTGCAATGGATATTAAAGAGTGCTCATCTGTCCCCATAATCCCTTTATAGTTACATGGGGAAAATAATAAAATATAAATAACTCAAGTAGTTTTACTTTAATACTGAGATTTGGATTTTTATCTGCTTGCTTTTCAAAATGAATCTAAAGATTTCATATACCTGGGCTGCTATTTTTTAAAAATGATTTAGAATCCATAAATGTATTTTGCTATTGTATAAGCAAACAGGAAAATGTAAAAAAAAGAGTTTATATATTGAAATTGTTGCAAATATGATTCATGTATCCTTAAATGTGTTTCAGGTTTATGCATAGATTATGCAGAGAATAAGCTTTATTGGATCAGTTCAGGCAATGGTACTATAAACCGATGCAACTTGGATGGTGACAATTTTGAAGTAATAGATTCAATGAAAGAAGAACTAACCAAAGCTACAGCCTTAACTATAATGGGTAAGTGAACATATAAGTTAACATGGTTCACATCCAATATTTAACCCTCCTGATGCACATTAATTATCAGAAACTTATCAGACTCCTCCATTGAAATACGTACCATATTTTTTTAATATAAATTTTGAAGCCAGCATTTCTTTTTTTGATATTTTAGGTTTAAAAAAGATCATTTTTGTTTATTCATAAGGCTCCACAATGTTCTACTCTGTCAGACAGCACAAGAAAGTTTGAAGCTTGTATGATTTGGGGATTGCATGATTCAGTCAAGGATGTTCTTTATCTATCGTAAAATGGAAATATGTGTATTGATACACATGAACATATACTTGTAAAATACTTCTGTATTCCTATCTTTATTATTGCACTGTAACTTTAAAAAAAAATCTTTAACTATGCAAATAAGAGGGCTGGTATTAATTCTTAGATAATTTATTAAATATTAATAGTATAATCTCTTGTTATTTTATGTAAAAATTTATATGACAAATCAAAAGGAACAGGTAAAAAAGAAAACATAATTAAAAGAGGAGGATATAATAGCATGGCATAATTCTTCAAAATGATTTCAAGGTGGAACCTCTGTAGTAACTATGGTTGATGGCAGTGGAAGAAGTAGGAGATATTCTTGCTGGAGATGGGAAAAGATTGGGGACTGTTCCTTTAGCAATGTTTAAATAGTGGGTTGAACTAGTTTGGTGTGGCGGTTAAGGCACTGGGCTAGAAACTGGGAGACCGTGAGTTCTAGTCCTGCCATGGGCATGAAGCCAGCTGGGTGACCTTGGGCCAGTCACTTTCTCTGAGCCCTAGGAAGAAGGGAATGGCAAACCACTTCAAAAAAATCTTACCAAAAAAACTGCAGGGACTTGTCCAGGCAGTCTCCAAGAATCAGACACGACTGAACAGATTTTTTTTTAAATAATGGATTATCTTGTATCTTATTTTATGCATTTACTTTTGACACTATAGATCAATAATTTAAAAAGAATATTTTAAATGAATACCTTTAATACCAATTTTGCTTGTTATTATACTCTGCTTTCATATTTATTGGATTACTGTGGAGTAAGCAGTCCACTTTTATGGAAAGTAACTGGCTAAAAATAGGAAGCAGAGAATATGGCTACTTGAATAGTTCTGATAATGAGGAAACATAAGAAATTAGTTTTTCAAGGATCTATTACTTATAATACATTTATAAGAGGTCTTGATTCAGGGATAATCAGTGAAATGGCCAGGTTTTACAGCTGACACAAATTATTTAGAATGGTGAAAATCAAATCAGAGTCTAGACACTGCCAACATTCTTTTTTGCCAAACATCTTAACCTCATACATAAAAACAAATTCCATGAACTGGAATTGACACTATCTAAACAGGAAAGGTGTCTTGGATTCATAGGGAATAGATCACTGAAAAAAAACCCCACTTGGTCTAGTGGTTAAGGTTCTGAGCAAGAAAGCAGGAGTCTGTGAGTTCTAGTCTTGCCTTAGGCATGAAAGCAGGCTGGGTGACCTTGGGCCAGTCACTTTCTCTCAGCCCAACTTGGTGCAATGTCGACTAGCCTCCTCGTGGTGCACCCTGGGCAACATGACTTGTCACGGCTAAATAGTCTACACATCTGGCTGCTGGACCTCACAAGGATTTCCCAGCAAGAAAAAGTACATGAACACCAAACTGCTATACCATACAATTAAAAGCAAAAACAAAAACTGAAAAATGCCCAATATATAGTAGTTTTGAGAAAAGTGAATTCAGTGATAGAGATTTTAGGAAATGGATCAAAATAAAGTATAATAGTATAATAATATGCTTATAAATTTTAAATCTCAAAATGGATCCTTCAGAGCTTGAAACAATGCATAAAGTGTTGCCCAAATTCATTCCCCAGGAAGGAAAGGTACAATATTCAAGACTTTCTGATTTAGAAATAAAAGAAGATGCAGTACATAACATATATGATATGGAGAAAATGGATTAAAATGTCCCCTTGCTTATTAAGTATGAATTTGGGGATATTTAATAAAACTGATTAGCAGGAGTTTCAAGGCATATATTATTTCCTAATGTTTATGTAAATCTAAGTTAGGTCTGAGCAGAAGCTGATTAGGTTGGCTGATAATACCAAATTATTTGGGGTGGGAGGGTGGTAAATAAAAAGCGAAGCAACAAATCTAAAATAATTCATCTCAACCAGTGGAATAGACATGAAAATTAGACATAGTTCAGTGAAATTGTAATTGATGCAGATTGTGGGGAAAATTCTAACTTGACATGCATGCTGAGCAGGACTGGCTTGGTAATGACAATCATTGAAAAGTATCTTATGGTCATGGTGGATAGCTTGAATAAAGTGTCAGCCCACTGTTAAGCTGCTGTTAGGTGTTGGTCATCATTAGGATATGTTTAAAAAACAAAGTTGTCAGTATTGTGATGCATTTATAACAAATATATGATGTGAGCACACTGGGAATAGAATCATCGCTTACCAAAAGTAATACTGAAGAGCTGCAAAATATGTAGAAAAGAGTAACTGATGATGGACCTAGAACAATTCCTCTATGAGTAGTGGGCATGTGGTTAAAAAAAAATAACACAGAAACAGATATTTAAATAGATATTTAGATTTGTTGCACATAGTGCAGAACCAAAAGGTTGCAATTGTTTTATACAAATATATGCATTTTGGAGCTCTTAAATATATATGAATACACACACACACAAACACACACACAGATACATCTGAAATGTCCAGTTCAGAAGATAAGAAAATACACATAGAAATGTAAGAATTAAGGGGAAGTGCATACAAAACTGCATCTTTCTTGGGGGAGATGGGCGGTAATAGAAGTTTGAATAATAAATAAATAAATAAATTTTCTTTTAGAAAAGTTGTTCTGAGAACTTAATAGAACTTGCAGTAGCTCATAGGAAGGAGAAAGTTGGCACTTTTATGATAAGATGATTTTTTTCCTATCTATCTCCTAATACTATAGCCTGAAAAATCTGTCTTTTTTCCCCAGTGTAGTGTACATTGCTGCCACCAGCTATAGTAATGGCTACACATCTGAATATTTTAAAAGAGAATTAGTTAAATTCATGAAATAACACTACCATTAGTCACAGTTGCTATACATACAGTCTCAAGGTTCAGAGGCTCCATGATGCTAAAAATCAGCTGACAGGAAGCAACAGTGATACTGTCTTGGGTGTCCTTCTTGTGACATCTGATTGGCTGTGTATGAATTAAGATGCTGGAACAAATGGGATTTTAATCTGATACAGTATTAATCTTAAAGTGTATAGTATGTTTATGTCAGTATTATCCATAGTTAATTTAAGTATAGTATCATGAGTTGTATTAACCCTATGTAATCATACATTCATGCAGGGTCTTTATTGCTACTATAAATCCAAACAACTACATTATTTTATCTTATATCTTACTTTATCATGCCAACTTGGTCAGTGATTAAGGATTGTAATCAAATAAGATTCACAAAACTGGGGATAACTATCAGTTATAACTCTCAAATCTTCCAGGTACCATGGTGGAATGGAAACAACAGTCCTGCATGTAGCATTGGGGTACCATTGTATATCATGGGAGATGATGCTTTGGGGGATTCATCTTGCCATCTTCACCCTGTTGTTTATGCACAGTAAGGTACTGGGAGTAGTGTAGTCCGTCCTCTGCTGCTACTCTGCCACTATCCTCTTCAAGATGTTGGACCAGGATATGTTGTAATAGACAATAAATCCAATAAATGTATATTAAATATCACTAGAAGAACTTCAGGATTTCTGGTTGAAGATCCATCTGCTAATGTATTGTCCTTTATGATCTCAGACTTGCTATTGAAATAATGCTATGTGATAGACATTGGTTGCTATTTTCTCTTCAAAGATTTTCTTTAACTGGCATTTACCCCTGTTTTTTGTTATCTGTTCCTCCTCTTGGACAACAAGAGTTATATTTCAAAACACTTGTGGGAATCACAGGGTTAAATGCCTCTATGTTCTCACATACCATTGTAATACAATGTAGTTTCCGCCTGGGAAATATATTGTATAACTATATCTCAGTGAGGTTACATTGTATGTTATATGCATTTAACCCTCAGAGAGAGTCCAGAAACTTTGGTTAGTACAAAATTCTCATAAGGAGCATTGGCTAATACTTGGTGTTAAGGTCTTATTCCACCAGCTTTATGAAATCTTTGCTAGTCCTCTGTTTCCAGCCCTGATTTAAGGTGCTGGTATTACTCTATAAGACAGCTAGTTTGGAAAAGTGGTTAAAGGCACCAGGCTAGAAACTGGGAGACCATGAGTTCTAGTCCCACCTTCAGTACAAAGCCACCTGAGTGACTTTGGGCCAATCACTCTCTTTCAGCTCTAGGAAGAAGGAAATAGCAAAGCATTTCTAAAAAACTTGCCAAGAAAACTGCAGCGGCTAGACCAGGCAGTCACCAGGAGTGAACACTGACTCAAAGGCAAAACAAACAAACAAACAAACCTATAAAACATTTAATGGCTTGGATCACAGTAACATATCGCTGTTCCAGAATATCCCTACCTATTGAGACTATTTTTTTTAGATTTTTTTAATCCTACCTTTATTATTTGTATAAATAACTCAAGGTGGCAAACATACCTAATACTCCTTCCTCCTCCTATTTTCCCCACAACAACAACCCTGTGAGGTGAGTTGGGCTGACAGAGAGTGACTGGCCAAAAGTCACCCACCTGGCTTCATGCCTAAGGTGGGACTAGAATTCACAGTCTCCTGGTTTCTAGCCTGGTGCCTTAAGCACTAGACAAGACTGGCTCTTTTAGGTCTTCCTTGTTCCACATGCCCTCCCATGCAGACCTACAGTGACTAGCTATCAGAGAGCAGCCCCTTACTTCCATCCCCAAGGTGGTATACCTAGCATGAGCTTCATTGTTTTTTAGGTAGCAGGCAAAGATGTTTTATTCTCTTTTTAATCAATTGTGTATATATTATGGTCAGACACCAGATGCCATATAAACATTACAGGTAATCAGGAGGATAATTGACAGGGAAAGACAGGAGAATATATTTCCCATACTAAGCTAAAAATCTTTAATATGGCAATTATTATTATTATTATTATTATTATTATTATTATTATTATTATTATTTTACTTTGGCTTCCATTTTTACTGTTTGTCCTAGTGGCATATTTTTTAATTATTGTCTTTTATTGTATGGTTTATTTGTTTAGAATGTTATTGGATGATTTTAATTGCTTGTTATCTTGTGAACCTGGTTATGACAAGCAGAATACAAATTTTTAAAAGTTGAAGTAAATAAATAAAGGAATTATTTATTTTTAATTGACAATGCAGAAAATTCTCTGGACACTAGAGTAGACTTCTAACTGTAGAATGAAACTGAGAATTCTTGTCCAAACTTTGCCAGCAGTTGCTGCCATAGATTTGTGTGAAAGCATAAGAATTTTGTATCTGCTGCTCAGAATATTACTTAGTGCAAGACTGTGTTCCTTTAATAAGCCTGAATAAGGTGTGTCAATATTGTTCACCAAAATCTGACAGAATCCTAGGATTTGTCTGCCCCCAAATTTGAATAAAATGGGTATATTTGTCAAGTTAACCACCTTCTAACTTGTACTTGATACAGTTTTTCATTCAGTAAGTTTGAAAATTATACACATTATTGAAGTATGTTGTTTCACTGTGTTAACTCTGGAAATACCATTTCTATACTCAATAGAAATTTGAGGGTTATAAGGGCAGAAACATTTTGTGTATGTGAGTTCACTAAACAGATACTACCGTACCCCAGTTTATATGTTATGAATGAAGGAGAAAAAGAGAAGAGGCAGATATACTATTTGAGTAGCTGTACTAATAATAGAACTTCACAGTGATTTTTTTTTCTTCTGAAATAGAACTAGGCAGTTGAATGGAATAAGGAATTATTTGGAGAGAGTGGAACAGTTATAAAAGCTAGAAGCTGAAACTTAAGAGAAGCAATTACTTATTGACTTTGGGATAACCTTTATAAGTTAGTTTTTCCATAATTAGAATTGTTATGATTATATAATCATAATTAGAATTGTGACAGCCTGTTTGACCCAGTGGTTAAGATTCTAGATTAGGAGTGGGGAAATCTGAGTTCTACTCCTGCCTTAGACACAGAAGCCAGTTGGGTGACTTTGAGCCAATCACTCTTTCTCAGTATTCTCTTTTCTAGAAAGAAAGCAATAACAAACCACTTTCAAAAATGTTGCCTAGAAAATTGCATGGACTTATTCATGACAGGAGTCCAGAATGACTTAAAAGCCCCCGTCCCCACAAAAAACAACTTACAAAATAAGTAATGGAAAAACAATCCTCAAGTAGCAGCAGCAAAGTAAACTGATATAACTAACTCACAGCTCCAAGCTACCTGTGATAGCCCTACATTATAGAAAGCAATTGTCTGTGTGCACGCACTTATGTGATTATATCTTTATTCAGATAACCATCAAGTCTTCATTCTTCTCTCTCTCTCTCTCTCTCTCTCTCAATACATATTTATTTAGAGGACATTTTTTAGCAAGAGAATATAAAACTCCATCCTTAGATCAATATCTAGATTTTGGTTATTTATTGATTTCATATTATTTGTATGCCCCCTAAACTTTTGACTCTGGACCATTTTGACTTACAATCATTAAAATATACAAAATCATAAAATGCATATCTATAAAAACAGAGAGATAAAATTAATAAGTAAACCAGCCAATAAAAACAATTCCTTATAGCTCAAGATTCAAAAATCCAGTGGAAGAAAATTGTTTTAGATTCCTTGCTAGGTGTCAACAGGGAGTGGCCTGTCCTTGGGGACTAACTCTTCCACTGGACTGAGGCATCAGAAAAAGGGTACATCTCCTGTTCCAACACCTTTACATTCACAACTTACCTTGCTGACTCAGATGTATATAGGGGCAGTCTGTCTATCTGGAGTAGACAGTTTCTCAAGTAAGGAGCGCTTGAGCCATGATGGACTTTTATTTATTTATTTATTTATTTGTCAGATTTATCACCACCCATTTCCCCCTCAAGGAGGGACTCTGTGCGGTTTACAGTAAAAAAACAACCACAATGTGATAAATACTATACAGTAATATAATATAATATAATATAATATAATATAATATAATATAATATAATATAATATAATATAATATAATATAATATAATATAATATAATATAATAATATAAATAGACAAGAAAATATAAAATATAAATATAATAAAATATAATAAAATCCAGATGGCAGAGTTCTGTCTCAATCCATAAGCAAAATAGGGCAATTCTAGGGAGCTAGCCATCCCCAAGAGGAGTTGTTCTCCTTCCTGCCCCAGGCATGATGACAAAACCAGGTTTTAAATTTTTTGCGGAAGTCCAGGAGTGATGGAGCCTATCTCAACTCCGGGGGGAGAATACTCCAAAGGGCAGGTGCTGCTGCAGAGAAGGCATGCTTCCATGACCCCACCAGATGGGGTAATAATCACATGTTAAACTGTACTCAGAATCCTATAGATATCTAGTGTATTAACCAGAAGAGTCATGTCCTACTGAAATGGTTTTCACTAGTCA
This sequence comes from Candoia aspera, assembly GCF_035149785.1. NCBI lineage: Eukaryota > Metazoa > Chordata > Lepidosauria > Squamata > Candoiidae > Candoia > Candoia aspera. The sequence goes on from NC_086153.1 coordinate 209,505,756, forward strand.
GCAGATAAATTATCACTTTCTATACCAATTGAAGTTTTCAAATAGTCATCAAACGAAGCTCCAGTTGAGTGTGTTTGCAGTACTCCAAATAAAAGATGATTACAACATAAGTGACAGCCAGTGCTCATGATTTCAGGAACAACTGCTTTTGGTGAATCAGTTGAAGCTGAGCAAAGGTACTCCTGGCCATGGCTTCCATCAGCTTCCAGAGCTCAGGTCAGGATATAAACAGCTTCTCCTCTTGGTTCAAGGTTGTGATTTGCAAGTATCACCAGCATTCTGCTGGTATCCTACCCAGAACCAATGGGTCACTTCTTCAAATGGGTTCATGATAGACCTGAGGAAAGAACTTAGTCCTGAGGCATCTTATATGTGTGGCCAGAGCTTTGCTCTTTCATCCCCAACATTTTTTAGTCAGCCCAGAAGCTACTATGGTTATTGGCATCAAAATCTGCTAAGAAATCTTAGCAGGAGCAGGCTTGCATCCCCTGCCCTTAAACCCATAGCCCAGTGGAATGACCAATGTGCAATTAAATTTGGTCACCAAGAGTTATCAGTATAGTTTCTGGGCCATGCCCAGAAATGAACCCAGGCTAATAAAGATAATCTGCTTCAGTCAATGTCCTCTGTAACTAAATCCCAACCACTTTTTCAAAATCCTTTCCCAAAAGGGGAAATTGTCCAGACATAGGAAAATCCCCTTCAGGAAGGGGTGTCCCATTACCTCCTTCAAGAGGTATTCACAATCTCCCTCATCAGCTCTCAGTACCCTGCCTGGCAACCCAAATAAAGTAGGAAGGGCAGGAGTGTAGCTCACATGTGGTAAAGCTCCTGCTACAGAGAACTCTGTCCTCTTGCTTGATATCCACAGGATCAAACCCCAGATAATCTGATAAGACATTACTCCAGTCATCTCATTGAACTCCGCATAACAGGCAACAGGTTCTGAGTAAATATGAGTGATTACATCTTCAAAATTCTTCTCAGAAAAGGTCATAGCAACTTGCAGGGAATTTTTCCTTCCTGCTATTCCCTTACATTCATGGGTAACAGCAGCTTAGTTAGACTGGAAGCATAAATCAGTATAGATCATGACTGATTGGCATGGAGAATGGAGAAAGAGCAAATAATTTTGTTTTGGAATCTATATTCTTCAATCCTATTTTAGCAATTTTGTTTGTGACTATAAATACAAAGAAAAATTAATTAGCAGCGTATTGTTTAGCGTATTTGCTACTAAGACTTCTGTTGCTCAGTTGCTTATAGCAACATCATTCTATTTACTTTTGAGCAACATGAATGTGATTAATAGGTAGCTGACCAGTGATTTTAAAATAGAAATCAGGTCACTGCCAAACAATTGCACTTTCAGAACTGATAAAATATAATATTGACACAAACGTTAGATTTATTAATGTGTTTCTAGTAGTGAAACATTCTAACATGCACTGGTGCCAAAGAAGCACTTTCAGGCACACTTAGATAATGTAATCCTGTTCAAAATAATTGGGCACTGGACTTCCAGTGGGGATGATGATGTCTTGAGCTGGTTTTTTCTGCTGTCTGTGGACTGACCTGTCAGAGCTGCTTTTTTTCTTGGGCTCAGGTGAGCTTCCTTGGAGCCCAAGGAATCACCCCATGTGTTCTCCGGATGGCTGGTCATAGCCAGAAGACTGCAAAATGGCATTTCACGATCCACAAGTAATCAGCTGGGAGGTGGGCCCATCATCCCAAGCTGCTCTGAAGCCAAAACGGACCTTAAAGTTGCCCACCTCATTTCTATAGCACTAAGGTTTTTTGTATGGATTATACCTAAGAGTATACAACAAAAACATGAGGAAACTCTTGGTGAATCTCATTATTTTTGAAAATCATTAACTTGGTAATTTGGCTTTTTATATATAATTTGTTAAATTGAGATTTAAAGAATTTTGGTTTTTTTTAATTTATTTTTTATTAAAGCAATTTTTGAGGAATATAAAGCTTTCTCTTTTTCGTTGATTCTGTGGATTGGAGTTCTGATCTCTTTGCTTTCACTTTCTCATGGGAATGCTGTTTGTTATTACTTTTTATTTTCCTGAGTGGCCACACTGGAGATAAAAAGGCTGGAGAGAGTGTTCAGTTACAGCATTAATTACTTTGCCTACTTGAGGCACTAGAGGACACCATAATCTATATTACTGTTAAGAAATATGGAGGACATTAATTTGATATTTAAAGATCTCTACAATGCTGTTATTCAAGTCTTGGAGAATTTCTCAGAATTTGTGGAATCCAAATTGTCACAAGAATTGAGAGAAGCAGATAACGCTGAAAACCACCTTAAGAGTAAAGTGGTTTCTCCAAAGAAAAAGATGAGAATTGGTGACTTGTGTTTAAATAGTCAAAGGAAAATTGAATTGTCAAAAGTTGAAGATAGGAATACTTGTTTTGCCACCACACCATGATCAAGAAAGAGAATTAAATTCTAGAGGCTGAAAGATTTTGGACAAATATTTGGGCTTTTTAAAGCAGGTTGTAGAATTTGAAATTGACAAGGAGAAAGCTCTATACATAATACTGACATATGTAAACGCCTTGGTTTACTTTGAAGTGGGATAATTATATAAATGTGTTTATCAGGATGGTTTCTTAAAGGTTTGGATAAATAGTTATGCTGTTTTGAAAATTCCTACATTTTTGGTAAATGCTTAGGTTGTTGGTTAAATGTGGTTATTAGGATGTTTTTTTAAGGGTTTCGATAAATGTTTATGCTGTTCAGATAATTCTTATATTTTTGGTTAATGTTAGTTTAGTTGTCAGATAGGGGTCAAATCATAGTGAAGAACAGTTGTGTTTGTTGCTATATTAGGTTCCAAATTATGGTTGAAGGGTTTTATATGTTTTCTTTAATTGGGAGGGTAATTTTGTTTTAGAAGGGAATGTAATAATGAGAATTTAAATGCTTTATAGAAATAATGTTACTATAAGATGAACTGGAGTAAGAGTTTGATATTAATTTATGTATATCTTTGTTATAGAAAGTTGGAAGTCACTTTGTAGTAGTTTCTTTTGTGTTTTTTCACACCTTTTTAGTTCTGTTTCTTTTTCTTTGTAGGCTTCTTTGTTTCAATCTTTTTAGTTTTTATGTATATTTTGAAAACACCTTAATAAAATTTTCTAAAAAAATAATAATAATTGGACACCATAGTTGATTTGTTGAAGATTTAAGCCATCCTTGTTTGGTACCAGCTTCTCTGCTAGCATATTAAATATCATTAAATAATTAATATTTATTAAATATTAATTAATGTTAATTAAAGCAAAAGTTTTCTTGTGAATTCTTCAGCCTTGTTTTTATATAGCCCAAGGTATTTTGGTTTAAAACCATAATAAAGTATAATTGATTTATATAGCCCAGGAAAGTTTATTTTATCAAAATGGTCACAAGCAGATCTAAGGTTTTGTAAATATTTCTGACGCTGAAACTATTAAGTTAACTTACTGTTAATTGTGAACTAAAATGTCAAGATGTCTAAGGCAAAAAAACAATAAATACTGTACTTTGAATACTTAAATACCTATTTTCCTCTTTATACAATACATGAATGGAGAAAGCAGAAATATATTTTAAAGATATGTTATATAATTGCTAGGAATTTAATAATGTAGTACATATTACAATTAGATTTCCGTAACAAAACTTTTAAAAAATTGATAAATTTCCTTCAGTAATTCAAAGAGTCTTAACTTACATATGAATATATTAAAAGGAAATATTCACTTGAATAATTCTAAATGTATCTATTAAACTTTTCAATCATAGATTTTTAATGACATATTTTAATTACATTCATTATAATATTTTATACATCTAGGCAAATTCATTCAATTCTAAGTTCAATAAATAGTTTCATATGTGAATCATCAATAATGAAAGTTAATGGCCAATCAAAAATTCTATTTAGATCCCTGCTTGAACATTTTCCATACCTGTTTAACAATATTGTACTTTTTGTTGTTAAATAATATCCATAAAAAAGCATATACCTGTTTGATTACTTATTAGAACTAAATTTATAAATAGTTATTGGAAATCTCTTACTTACCACAATTCAATGATTAGCTATTTTATAATACAGAATACTGCTTAAACTGTAAAATAAGGTTAGGTACTTTAATGTCGTAGGGACGTGATGGTGCTGCGGGTTAAACCACTGAGCTGCTGAGCTTGCTGATCGGAAGGTCAGCGGTTCGAATCCATGTGACGGGGTGAGCTCCCGTTGCTAGTCCCAGCTCCTGCCAACCTAGCAGTTTGAAAACATGCAAATGTGAATAAATTAATAGGTACTGCTTCGGTGGGCAGGTAAAGGCGTTCCGTGTAGTCATGCCGGCCACATGACCACGGAAGTGTCTACGGACAAACGCTGGCTCTTCGGCTTTGAAACGAAGATGAGCACCGCCCCCTAGATTCGGACACGACTGGACTTAATGTCAAGGGAAACCTTTACCTTTAGCTTTACTTTAATGTCACAGGAAACTATTTTTATTCCTTTTATACTATGATTATTAAACAACATAGTTTAATATTTTGTAGCTAATAAACCCTTTAAGTGAAAATCCATAGTACAATAAAAGAAAAAAATAAACTCTTGGGCATAAATTAAGGAAATATAAGAATACTTCAAGATGCAGCTTAGTTATTTACTAGTTTTGGAAGTTTATTTTATTTATTTATTAATCAAATTTATCACTGCCCATCTCCCAAAAGGGATTCTGGGCGGTTTACAATAAATAAAGTTGACTTGGAGATTAAATCATGTTCTGATGTTTTTCCTAATACAACCAAAAAGGAAGATATACTGTTCTTGATCTTAAGGTTACATGAAGCCGATAATAAGAAAAGTTATTTTGAATAACTAGGCTTTCTTTATTTAAATGCAAACATTGAAATGTCAAGTTTCCCTGTTTGTTAATTGTAATTAATTATCTAGCTCTTATGATTATAAATTTTGTTCATAAGTTTAGATTAATTTTTAAATGAATTCATTCATTCATTCATTCATTCACTCCCTCAAAGAAAAATGTCTTTGGGTACAATTCTGTGCACAGCTGGATTTTAGTGGATTATAAGAAGTCTGAGAGTTCAGCCATTGTCAATGCAGAACTGAATCAAGATAACAGCATGTGGCTATTTTTGAGAATTCTGTTTTGATTTTTTGAATTTTTTCAATTGTATAGGTGCAGGAGACAGCAAAGAAGGCCAATACTCTAAGGGCTAGTGATGAGATTATCCTGTGCTGAATTGTCTTCTAATTCTAATATCTGTTGTGAAAAATGATTCTGTGATCTGAGAACAAAGATAACAGGATTGTCTATTTACATGATTGGAGTTAGCAGGAGAGGTAGGTGGTCTAGAGACTATTTACTATTTATACAAACAGCAACTATCTTAATTAGTAGCACAGTAGGCAGATTACTCTTACCATTATATGTTCCATTGGGATGTGATCAATTGCAGAAGCCATGTTATTCAGATTCCACACGGAAATTTCCTTTCCGTATGAAATTCATTAGCATTTTTCCTAGCAGTATTAGGTTGACAGTATGGGGTAAATTCCACTTCCTATTTATATTAGAAATATATTTTAATATATTAGGAACATTATTTTAATACTTCTAGCTTTGGAGCTTTATTTATTTGTCAAATTTGTACCTGCATGCTCCTGAAAGAGACAAGAGCATGGCTGGTCACTAGTTTCTGGCATT